>NC_044386.1:109695440-109866693 GCF_006542625.1 Nomascus leucogenys | reverse complement strand
CTCTGAATCTGACTCTGTACTCATTGTACCTGCATCCACGACACCCCTGGCTTTAATGGAACATAAATCAGTGAGATAATACATTTCTAGTAGCTGAGATAGTGGGAGTCCAAAGGGGAGATGGTTTAGCACATATTGGGAGTTCAGTCTTTGGGGTCAGACTCCTGGAGTCAACAGGCAAGCATTACTTTTAAAACACCATTGGGCCGGGCGCGGTGGCTCACGCCTGTAATCCCAGCACTTTGGGAGGCTGAGGTGGACGAATCACGAGGTCAGGAGATCGAGACCATCCTGGCTAACACAGTGAAACCCCGTCTCTACTAAAAATACAAAAAATTAGCCGGGGTTGGTGGCAGGCGCCTATAGTCCCAGCTACTCGGGAGGCTGAGGCAGGAGAATGGCGTGAACCCGGGAGGCAGAGCTTGCAGTGAGCCGAGATTGCGCCACTGCACTCCAGCCTGGGCGACAGAGCGAGACTCCGTCTCAAAAAAAAAAAAAAAAACTATTAATATATAAATAGATGCTTTCTTGAGGTGAATGCGAAGGGGAAAGGAGTGGTGTAAAGGAATTAATTCCCTGGGCAAGATAAGCACCCATGTGGTTCAAGAGAGCTGGTGTTCAGATCTTATTTGCTTTCATCTCTAAGCCGACTCTGCTTTCCCTTCCAGCTAATGTGTGCCCTGCTCAGTTTGCCCAAATGTCAAGTCTACCTTCAGACAGGAAAGAAAAAAATATAAAAGGCAAAAAATAATGACATAATAGGCATGAAAGAAAAAGAAGCAAGATTCTACCCAAGAATTATGGGAAAATGGAACAATAGAAACAGTAATAATAACTGAAGGTTTGCTCTGTCACTGGGTCTCGGCTGCACATTAGGATCATTGGGCAGCTTATTTTTTAAAAATTCAATTTATATTCCCATCCCTAGAGATTCTGGCTTAAGTATTCTCAGGAGGGTTAGGGGAAAAAGAATTTAATAAATTTCTCACCTGATTCTAAAGTACAGCCAGGATTGAGAACCATAGCACTAGATAAAAACTTGCCTGACATGAAGAAAACTTTGACTCGAAATCAGCAGTGCTCGCTAAACTTCAAGCAAAGTTAGCCTTACCTTAACGCTTTTTTATTTCAAAGAGAAAAAAAATGAAACAAGTTACTAACATAAGACCCAAAACTAGTGTGTTAAAAGACTAGTTCTCTGCCACCTTAAACCATGGGAAACAATTTGCAAAAACCTTAAGCGAGGGGATGACCGTATAGACTGTAGAGGTTAACAGTTCAGGCTTCAGAATCAGAAAGTGTTGAGTGGGTGCTGCAGCTCTGCCATCTGCCACCCGAATCGTGTTGAGAAAACTGGAAGGATTAAATGAGATATTGAATTTAAAGAACTCGAAGCCTAGACTGTATTAAGTTCTCTATACATAAAATGTTTCTTTTACTTTTACTTTTTTTCTTTTTTTTTTTTTTTTTTTTTTTTTTTTGGAGACAGGTTCTCACTCTTTCACATAGGCTGGAGTGCAGTGGCACAATCATAGCTCACTGCAACCTCAGTCTCCCGGCCTCAAGCGATCCTCCCACCTCAGCCTCCCAAGTAGCTGTGACTACAGGGGCCTGCCACCACACCTGGCTAATTTTCGTATTTTTTGTAGAGATGGGGTTTCACCCTGTTGCCCAGGCTGGTTTCCAACTTTCGGGCTCAAGGGATCTGCCTGCCTCAGCCTCCCAAAGTGCTGAGATTACAGGAACGTGAGCCACCGTGCCGGGCCTCTATTATTATTTAAAATACAAAGCATTTTTAAGAGAAAAAGTAATATGGTTTGGCTCCATGTTCCCACCCAAATCTCGTGTTGAATTATAATTTCCAAATGTTGGGGGAGAAACCTGGTGGGAGGTGATTAGATTACGGGGGCAGATTTCCCCATGCTGTTTTTCATGATAGTGAGTGAGTTCTCACAAGATCTGATGGTTTAAAAGCGTGTGGCACTTCCTCCCTCACTCTCTCTCTCCTGCCACCATGGGAAGAAGGTGCTTGCTTCCCCTTCGCCTTCTGCCATGATTTTAAGTTTCCTGAGGCCTCCCAGTCATGCTTCCTGTTAAGCTTGTGGAACTGTGAGTCAATTAAACCTCTTTTCTTCACAAATTTCCCAGTCTCAGGTAGTCCTTTACAGCAGTGTGAAAACAGACTAATACACAAAGCCTGGCTCTGGTACCCAGGCTGGAGACCACACAAGTACAGAATCAAAGGCAAATCGATTTGGAAAATGTTTGCAACACTTATGAGAATATTTCTTAGAAATATTTCTTATGAGAGTAACAAGGAGAATAATATCTTCAATATATGCAGAGCTTTTACAAATATGGAAAACACTAATGCTTAATTTAAAATGGACATACAGCATGGAAAAACAATGTTTAGAAGGGGACATACAATCAGTCAATAAATAAAAGTGCTCAATCTCATAAGCAATCAAATACATGAAAAATAAAATATTTTCTCACCTAGCAAATTGATAATGTTTGATTTTCCTTTTAAGGATAATACTCATTGCAAACAAAGATGCATTGAGGGGGACGTGCATAGCACTAGCTGTCAGGTTATCTGGAACAAGCTTTCTAGAATGCAACTTGGCAGCATGAATGAAGAGCTTTATCATTTATAAATTTTCCTATTTTCCAAATTGCATTCAATGGCAAATACCACCTTTCTAATCAGAAAGAAAAAGTTAATAGGCATAAGGAAACCAGCCACCCGGATGGAAACTTGAATATTCACTAATTTCAGCAATAGATTTGGGTAATTTCCAAATCCCTGGCAAACGCAAAGCTTGAAACGAGTCGCACTCTGGGTATTGTATCAGTTTACACAATCAGAGCCAGGAGTGGGGTTTGTCACTTGCTAAATTCAGGCAGGTCACCAAATGGCCCAGATCTAAGCATGAGAACAAATGAATTGCTGGCCATAGCTCTGTACTCGCGTCTCAAATGACAAAGTACCTTAGGAAATCTTAACTTCTTTCTTCATCCATTGGAGCTATTTAATATCTCCCTGAGAGCTAAAAGATTGTCAAATTAGAAAAGGATTTATCCTTAAAAAGATAGCTCCTACCATTGGGGAAAGCTTATTGCCTTAGAAATGCCAACCCTTTGCTCCTTGCAAAGATATGCCCCCTGCCAGCATTTTATTTATGTATGTTGGACCCTGCCTTGTTTTAAAAAGTGGATCAACTGGCCAAGCAACCTGCAGAGGATTCCATCTGCTACAGGCCACACAGAAGCTGAGGATTAGGAGTAAAAGCCGGGAGCCCCAAGCGGATCAGCCAGCATGCCCACCCCCACAGGCCCTGCCTCCAAGCCGAGACAGCTCATTCACTGGTATATAAAGTATTGCAAGTCTCCACACAGAGCTGATGAGAGGAGGCAAGAAGCTATGAAGAGGAACCAGAAATGGAGGAAGGAGGCAGATTAATTTTGTTCATTCAAACAAGAATGAGTGAAACATAATCACAGCAAGAACTATTACGATGATGATGACAGAGAGATGTCCCTCCCTGGCATGGCTCTGGTTTGGACTGGGCTGTCTGATGTGGTGGCTTCTGTGTATACAGTTTTCTTGAGACAGTGTTCAGCCTCACCTCGGCCCTCTTGGGCACTAAGGAGCCTCTCAGAAAGGGGCAGCTGGGTCCCGCTTCAGACCCTCCAGTTGTCCACGCACCCAGCCTCTTCTCCAGGCAGATTTCCCCCTTCTGTGATTGAGCTTGGACAGCCCTGGGGCTCCTGCTCCTCCCCTACACATCAGGCTTCTTCCTGTGGAGCTTTCTGTACCTTCCCAAGCCCTCAATGAGTGCAAAGGAAAAAATGTTCTTTTCTTCCCTTAGCACTGTACTACCACCCATCTTTCTTGCTGGCATGGGCTACCCCATTAAATCAGCTGCCTGCCAAAATGTCCAGACTAGAAGAGGCACCAGGCTCTATATCTTCTATGCCCCAAACTCCAGGGCACACATCAAACCCTCTAAAGCGCTCTCCTGAATAGTAGACTCCATTCCACCAGAACCGTGGATCAGCAAACACCCAGCTAGGGTGCAAGGTACCCTGTCTCCCATTTTGCAAGCATCTCCACTCCCCATAAGGGAGTCTCTTGGAGGCCCTTTTCTTGGTTTTATGGGGAGCAAAAAGTGTTTCACCTCAAACTAGTATTTGTTACAGGCCAAGATTTCAAAAATTCTACCCATTTTTTTTATCCCTCTACTTATATAGACCCAGGGGCTTAGAGTTGTGGGTCCCAAAGCCAGTTTTGAAACCTCTTGAAAGTCATAAGGAATTCCGGTTATTTAACAAATAGAGTGTCTCAGACTTTATTTTTAGATTTGCAATCTGAATGCCCATTCGGGGCAATAAAAAAGTCCCACTCAACACCTTGTTACATAGGGAACTTACTTTGGTCGATCAAATTTTTACTCCCAATTCTTTTCCCCCATGTGATATGATTATAATCCACATTCTTGCCATGTCTTCTACTGTGAGAAGAGTATACTTTCCCACTTTACTGATATGGGTTTGGGTTTGGCCATGTCATTTGCCTTGGCCAATGAAATGTTAGCAAACATGATGAGTGCAGAGGCTTTAAATGTACTAGGACAGTTTAGCATTCCTCATGTCCTCCTTCCATTGGGCATGAGAAGA
Organism: Nomascus leucogenys; assembly: GCF_006542625.1. NCBI lineage: Eukaryota > Metazoa > Chordata > Mammalia > Primates > Hylobatidae > Nomascus > Nomascus leucogenys. The sequence goes on along the minus strand of NC_044386.1, from coordinate 109,862,010 downwards.
ATGAGAAGAATATGTCCCTGGTAGCTGCTGGTAGCATCTGGTGGAGAGATGAGAGACGCATGAAGCAGACCTGAACTTGACCTACAGCATGAAGGAGAGCCAATTCCAGTTGACTGGCCACCTCATAAGTAAGGTAAAGTTTGTTGTATGAGTCACTGCAATAATTAGGGTTATTTGTTAGGCAGCATTATTGCCATACAGTAGCAGCTAATTAATACCCTTGCTATATGTCCAACATTGTGCTGAGCACTGTATTGTCTCCTTTAATTCATTCCTTTTAACAAGTGTGTAAGATAGAATTCTAGTTAATATTATCCTTGTTTTACAGGTTAGGAAACTGAGGTGCAGAGAATTTTAGCACAATTACTAAGTGAAAGAGACAAGCTTCAATCCCAGCAATCTAACTCCAGACCCATACTCTTGCCACCATGGAACAAAAAGCAGGAGACAAAGATGTGGCTCTGTGCTCTGTGCTCTGTCTGCATACTAGTACAGACCTCAGGCTCAAAACCATTGTGACTATTGATATCGTTTGCCTGTGTCCTCACCAAAATCTCATCTTAAATTGTAGTTTTCATAATCCCCACATGTCACGGGAAGGACCTGGTGGGAGGTAACTGAATCATGGGGGCAGGTTTTTCCCATGCTCTTCTCATCATAGTGAATAAGTCTCACAAGATGATGGTTTTATAAAGAGCAGTTCCCCTGCACATGGTCTCTTGCCTGCCGCCATGTAAGACACGCCTTTGCTCTTCCTTTGCCTTCCTCCATGATTGTGAGGCTCCCCCAGCCACATGGAACTGTGAATCCATTAAACCTCTTTTTCCTTAGAAGTTACCCAGTCTTGGGTATTTCTTCATAGCAGTATGAGAACAAACTAATACAGCCGTTTATGAGTTCCCTATCAGTACAAGCCTGACCAGATTGCAAGGGCTGAGGCAATTTTTCTAGCTCTGTCAGTGCATGCAAAGAGGATAAGACAGGCTTCCCTTCCAGAATGCATGACCCTTCTCTGAACTTTGAGGAGGGAAAGTCCCACGGGGAATTCTAACCAAGAAACAACCCTGTCATTGTGAAGTGCAGTCATACAACGTTCTGCACGGGATGCAGAGCACACCTCATTCTCTGCCTATTTTTATTCTCTCTAAGCAAATATCTGGGGCTCTCAAAAATTATTACACAATTGCCAGCTGCTGGGATTATACAAATAACGTGACAACAGCAAAGCAATATGCTGACCGGTGTTCAAACACCACCACACAACAACAAAGCAGCCAGGGGTGGCAGCCCTCATTCACAGCCTGCAAACAGAAGCAGCACAAATGAAGGCCACCCACTCCCTCCTGGTTTTAGGAGAACAGAGTAGCAGGCAGTTTGATACCACGATGGATTTTTTAACTCCTCAACTTCCAAGATGCTCTATGCACAGGGAGAATGCAAAGTCATGTTCTTTAGCAAAATGTTCTTCATTATTGTGATTCAACAATGTACCCCTTTCTTTAACCAAGTTAGGACTTCTGATGAGCAGCAGTTGGGCTTAAAGGTCTTCAGGTTATAAGCAAGCTAGAAATTCTGAAGTATATAATAATGTATTATATATGTATATTTATGTGTATATGTATGTGTGTGCATGTACTCTGTTAAGGTGTATGTGAAACAAAGCTTCTTTACAAATTTCTACACTATACACCCTGAGGGCAGAGATCACGTTTTCCTTACCTATCATTAACTCTAATGCCTAACACAATGAGAAGTCAATAAACATTTGCTGAATAAATAAATAAATGTAAAAGGGATTTTAGGGAGAATTACATATTTGAATTTTACATAGTTTAATTCTTAAAATGCAAGACTAGGGCAAGTAAGGAGATGGTTATAAAAATGTGAACCCCTTAGAAACCCCTTAGAAAAAAATAATGAAGGCCAGGCGCAGTGGCTCACATCTGTAATCCCAGCACTTTGAGAGTCCAAGGCGGATGGATCACTTGATTTCAGGAGTTCAAGACCAGCCTGGGCAACATGGCGAGACCCTGTCTCTACTAAAAATACAAAAAAAAAAAAAAAATAGCGAGGCATGATGGTGGGTGCCTGTGGTCCCAGCTACTCGGGAGACTGAGGTGGGAGGATTGCTTGAGCCTGAGAGGCAGAGGTTGCAGTGAGCCAAGATCACACCACTGTACTCCAACCTGAGTAACAGAGCAAGACTCTGTTTCAAAAAAAAAAAAGGAAGGGGAGATGGAGAAATTGCCCACTTTCAAAGTTGTTGACACTCACCAACAAAGGTAGCACTTTGTAATCTTTATTTCAGCAAGAGGAACCAGCTCAGTGTGTGTGGTGGACGTCTGCGGGCTTTGCCTGCTCACGACCCATGTCCCCTTCTTTCAGCAACAACTCTCCAATGTTCCTTTAAGAAACGCCCCTTTCCTCACTACATGCCATCTTGGGAGTCATAGTTATGGTGCCATCAGGAATGAGCATGTGACCCCAGCTGGGCTAGGCTCTCTCATCCTAGATTGTGAATCGTGGACTGAGCACACAAAGCTAGAAAATGGCTGGAGGACCCAGACCCTGGGACATGTTTCCAAATAGCCCACTGATTAGCAAGGGAGCAGGCTGGGCTTTTGACAGACAGAGTGGGAACTTCCCCAGAACACAATATGGAATTTCTATCAATACACGAGCACTCCCAGAGACCCGTTCTTCTGCTCTTTCAGCTAGGGCCCTTTTCCCGAAGCCTTCCCTGGAGCCTAGCACAGAGTACAGAAGAGAACTCTAAGCTGGAAACAGAGGTTCTCATCATAAAGCTGCCGCAAGAAAACAGTTACCTCCCCTCTTAGGCCTCACTCTCTTCCTCCATAGGATTAAGAGGCTGGGATTAAATAACCACAGAGGAACCTTGTGTGTTGAGTCAATAAAAACGGACCCCTTGGGTCCCTGGGCACCAGCAACGCCAAGCTCACATTGTCAACGCCAGCGAGGCCTGGAGTTTAAAGCAGTTAATCCCTTGGCTGGATGACTTGGACAAAGAGGATTAACCTCAGATGAGAGAGTTATCATCCAAATATAGAGCAATCCCAAGCACACACATTAGAGATAGGATGTTTCCCCATCTTCTTGTGTAAATTCTTGTTCTCTCACCCTTGCGGTGAACTCATAGATTAACCCTCCCAGCACCTCAAGGCTAAGGTGTTAGACTGTCCAGACCCTCTCCATGTTCCTCCAACACCTTTCTCAGTTCTCCAATCCAGGGTACATTGTTTCTCCCTTTTAATACACAGGTGTCTTTAAGGCACTTTAAGTTTGGAAAATAACTAACCATTAAGCACCTACTATGTGCCAGGGACTGTGTTAGACACTGGAGCTATAGTGGTAGACAAGGTGGCACAGTCCTTCTCTCAGGGAATCCATAGTCCAGTGGGAAAGCACCTATTGTGCATAATATACTCTACTATGCACTGACAAATATGATCTCCTTCAATGCCTCAACAACCCCAGAAAATAGACCTTACTGCAACTATTTTACAGATCAAGAAATTGGGCCTCTGAGAAGTTAAAGTTGTCTGAGGCTATGTAACCTGTATCAGAAAGAACCTCTTGGTTTAAAAATGATATGGGATTCTACAATATATTCCTATCATGTTGTAGAAGTCAGAAACAATGAGAGAAGAAAAGGGAAAATATTGAACTTCAGCCTTTTCAGATATATATGCTGCTGGTATATTCATCACAGGAAAAAAACTGGATGTTTACCCCAGTCATTTTCTCTATTAAAGAGCACCCAGGCTACAGGCAACCCAACAGCTCAGCTATAACCTTTTAATCTTCATGTTATCAAGAAACATGCCTCTGGATCCTCCTCAACGTGTTCCCATAAGCTTGTGAGAAATCGCTCATTGAAATTTCAGCTTCTGTGTGGGTGAAAGTCAACTAAAATACTGCAACAAACAAACTCTAAGATGTCAGTAGTTTAGCATAGGCAGAGTTTATTTCCCGCACTTGAGATAGCCTCATGCAGGGGCAGCCAATAGATGAAAAGGAGCCTGGAAGAGCACACCTTTCCCACCGCATCAACGAAACTGTTACATGGCCATGCCCACTTGTAAGGGAAGCCTGGAGATGTAGTCTATGTGCCCAGGAGGAGGAGGAAATGAAGCCAGCTGGTCTTTGCCAAAGGCTCCTAAACTGCATACTTAATATGATTACATCTGGGCCAGGCATAGTGGCTCACGCTGTAATCTCACTGCTTTAGGAGAGGCCAAGGTGAGAGGACCGCTTCAGGCCAGGAATTCAGGACTAGTCTGGGCAAGATAGGGAGACCCCATCTCTCCAAAAAACAAAAAAAATTAATTTAATAAAAATTAGCCAGGAATGGTGGTGTTTGCCTTTTCATCCCAGCTACTCAGGAGGCCGGGGTGGGAGGATCTCTTGAGCCCAGGAGTTTGAGGCTACAGTGAGCCATGACAGCACCACTGTAATCCAGCCTGGGTGGCAGAGCAAGACCCTGTCTCTAAAAGAGAAAGAATAGAATTCAAAATGCTACATAAATGGTGGAGATGATAAGTAGGTTTTCCTTTTCTTTGCCCTATTTTCTAGATGGTCTATAATATGTCTTTAACGTATCCAAAATGATGAGGAAAAAGAGAAAGCGGGAAAATCCCCTAATCAGTGAGTCTTTGAGGAGTTATGGGTAGAACTATGTAATCCAGGTAACTACCCAAGAAGTACAGGCAAACCCTGCTTCCCTGATTCCCTCGCTTCTCTCTCATCTTTTTCAAACAGAACTTTCCACTCCATTTGTTTTGGGTAACGACAACCTAAAAGCTTTTTCTTCCTTAAATGCTTTCCATGCTCTCTGGGATCTTTCTGTGCCTCAGAGCATCTCCAAGACATCAATCACAGTTTCCAACACTGCTTCTCTATTTGGATGGAGATCTGTGACCAAGATCAAACCAAACTTGTGATCCGCTTAATTCACACCCGGCCACACATCGTGGCTGAAGCACAGGACAGCGGCGACCTCACCATTTGCAGGAGCGTTTCAGGAGCCAAGACAACCAGCTCCTCTGGATCACCACGGTTCTCGAGCTGCTTCTTCCTTGGCACATCTGGTGACAACATTTAAACCCACAAGAGATTCTAGTGGGCGTCCTGCTACTTCTCACCAAACTTCTCCCCATCCCCCTTCTCCCTATCCCCACCTGACCCAACCCTCACCCCACCCCCAGCCAATACCATCTCAGACCCCGTGTTTTGGCCACAGCAGATGACATAGTTTGGATGTGTGTCCCCGCCCAAATCTCATGTTGAAATGCAATCCTCAGTGTTGGAGGTGGGGCCTGGTGGAAGGTGATAGGATCACGGGGGTAGATTTCTCATGAATGGTTTGGCACCATCCCCTTGGTGCTGTCCTGGCAATAGTGAGTGAGTTCTCATGAGATCTAATCACTTAAAAGTGTGTGGCACCTCCCCTCTCTCTCTCTTGCTCCTGCTTCTGCTATGTGACATGCCTGCGGTCTCTTTGCCTTCTTCCATAATTGAAAGCTTCCTGAGGCCTCTCCAGATGCCACCATGCTTCCTGTAGAGCCTGCAGAACCATGAGCCAATTAAAACTCTTTTCTTATAAATTACCCAATCTCAGGTATTTCTTTATAGCAATGAAAGAATAGACTAATACACCAAACCCCCTATCGTTCCAAAATCAACCATGCATTTTCAGGTCTATATGCTTCTCCTGAAACCATTCCCTATCCTCCCCACAACAGCCCAACCTTCAAGGCTCATCAGACAATATCCACTCCCCTGTCCAATAGCTTTGCCTGCCCCCTCCGTCTTCTTTCCTCATACAGCAATAGCAACGGCTTCCAGCCTCACACTCCTCAATTATCTCAGCGTGTACCTCCCCACCTTGTATTCTAAGTATTAATTAATGAGCTCCCCTACTGCAGAGCCCTAAGCAGACAGGCTCTGGGGCTCTTTGCCCTGCACCATCTCAAAGAACCACAAGAAAGTAAGAGTTTGCTCAAGAATCCAGGAACTGATTAGAAGGCCAAGCCAGCCAGCAGGGGCCTTGCTTGTCTAGAGGAAATGGGCTGAAAGTAACAAGACATAAACTTGGGAGTGACACAGGTGAAACTGAGAAACCTGATAGGACTAGCCTGGCCTCTGACAGCCCTCTGTAGTGCCCCAAGATGCTGCATGCTGGGCCACTGAAGAAGCAGGCAGCCACCACTCCTGTGATGTGAGGGTGGGAGCCCAGCACAGATTTTCTGCCACAGATGTCGGCAGTGCCACCAAAAAAAAAAAAAAAAGCCTTATCCATCATGGGAAATAGGAGAAGTTGGCTCATCACCCCACCCTGTTTTCATATACCCTTTCTCATCTACTTCTCCATTGTCCCATTTGAGTTTCTGTTCTTTGCTTTAAGTTTCAAGCTACTGCCTTTACATTGCTACCCTATAGCTTTCCTTTCCTTAAAGCTTCATGTTTATGCTTTGCTTTAAAAAACAAAAATTAAAGTGGCTGCATTTAATTCACAGACCGTTACACCGGCATGTGTGGGATGTGTTCGTCACTTGTCATGGTGCTAGGGGTGGAACTAAATTCCTTGAGCCCTCCAGGGCCAAGGGCAGAGGCTCCTGACATTCCCATGACCTCTCCAGCCCCATCTCCCAGGCCCAGCACTTTGCCTAGGGCAGGCCACCCCACAGTGCCTCTTCCTCTCCCGCAGAGCCTCCCACGTGCCAGCTGGGCTCCGTTCCTTGGCGCCATCTGCCACACCCCAGATCAGGCGAGAGGCCACGGTCAGATTCTGAGTGCGACAGAGCAGGGATGGCAGGCAACACAGGAGCCACCCTCACTGGGCCTGGGCTCCGGGAGCTGGGCAGGGAAAATCGCAGAGGATTGAGCAATCAGCGGAGGCTGTTGAGGGGCCTAACCAGGCTGTCACCTGCTTGGGAGAACTAGTTGTGCCATTTCAGAGGGTTTCTAAGCATGACAATGTAGGGGACCCACACCCCGTTTTCCTGTTCTCTCTTGGCCTCTCATACGAACTTAACATTGCTACAGCCCCGACCTGAGCTTTGATCCTCTCTCCATCATTAACTTACTGTATAAATCCATGAGCCAATTAAACCTCTTTTCTTATAAATTACAATTCTGTTTTCATGGTCATTTCATGAGAGAAACCTTCAAATGAACACTGCTAAGAAGAAGGAACAGGCCGGGCGCGGTGGCTCACGCTTGTAATCCCAGCACTTTGGGAGGCCGAGGCGGACGGATCACGAGGTCAGGAGATCGAGACCACGGTGAAACCCCGTCTCTACTAAAAAATACAAAAAATTAGCCGGGTGTGGTGGCGGACGCCTGTAGTCCCAGCTACTCTGAGAGGCTGAGGCAGGAGAATGGCGTGAACCCGGGAGGCGGAGCTTGCAGTGAGCTGAGATTGCGCCACTGCACTCCAGCCTGGGCGACAGAGCGAGACTCCGTCTCAAAAAAAAAAAAAAACAGAAGGAACAGAACACGTTAACGGGTAAATGAGCTATCCATCATTACTCCTGAGTGAGCATGATTTGTAATGTGAGTAATGACAGACAGCTCTTTTTTCCATCCAAATAAGCTATTTCTGAGGTGGATGCAGTGGTTTATGCCTGTAATCCCAGCACTTTGGGAGGCCAAGCCTGGAGGATCGCTTGGGAAATCCAGCCTGGGCAGTATAGTGAGAACTCATCTCTACAAAAAATTAAAAAATAGCCAGATATGGTGGGACACGCCTACAGTTCCAGCTACTTGGGAGGCTGAGGTGAGAGGATTGCTTGGGCCCAGGAGGCAGAGGTTGCAGTGAGCCAAGATTGTGCCACTACACTCCCGCCTGGGCAACAGAGCAAGAACATGTATCAAAAAATTTTTTTTTAATTATTTCCTTCCTTGAATGAAAGTTTGGATTCCCTGCTTTCTAGGTTCCCTTCAAGCTCTGAAACTGTAAGATCCTACAGTTCAATTAAGGTCTTCATTGCCTTGAGTGTATTCTGGACCTGAAAAGGAACATGCCCGTGAAATATTCATTAAAACAAATCACGCTCACTCAGGAGTAATGATGGACAGCTCATTTATCCATTAACAGAACCATTAAGTGTTCTGTTCCATCTCCTTAGCAGTGTTCATTTGCAGGTTTCTCTCATGAAATGATCATGAAAACAGAATTGTAAATCACACCTATCACACCTAGATGAGTTTTGGGAGCCTAGAGCGCCTGCCCACACACATATCACCTGGGGTTGACATAAGAAGTACTTAATAGTACCAAGCTCCCAGTTTGAACAGTCAACTTCCAAATCCAGACACCTGTGATTCAACAATCAACTTCTGGGTGCAGACATCCGTGATTCAAGAAGGCCCCAGTGGTCTGGAAAAGTTACCTTCTCTTGCATCTATGCAGAGCTGGCAGGAAACAAATGAGATTGTGCATCCACTTTTCCAAGGGTACTTTTGTCTGTAATTTATTTTCTCTGAGCCTCAGATATCTCATCTGTAAAATGGGCACAGGAGGAAGGATGTGGCCTATCTGCCTCCTGAAGAAGTTCAGTTCTGAGGGGCTAGACAGTCATCCGTTAGGGGAGAATTTTCAATTGCCTTTTGTGAAAAGAAAATTAATGCTACTCTCTCCCCTGCCAAACCATACAGAATCAAGCTCTAACAACTGAAGGGAACAGGAGGTGGGTGGAGCAGAAGTGTGTATAGAAAACAGGAAGACTTAATGGGACCACAGGCTTCTGTGTGGGAGCTGAAGCAGGGAACCCATGGTGTGAGTCTTTGTTGCTAAGTCAGGAGACACTGTTGCGTTACCTGTAATCAAAGGTCAGGACAGCAAGGGAGCTTTGGCTTTGCTGAGGATGTAACTGGGGGCTTAAAGGGAAAGCTGAGTATATGATTCTTGATCTAGAGGATGTCAGAATGGTAGCCAAGGCATGAGGGTGGTGGAGAGAGGGTAACATTAGCTGCTGAGTACCTGCCAAAGACTTAGCTCATCACTGTCACTTACCTGCTGATCTCCTGCCCAGGCTGGGAGGAGCAACCAGGAGAGCCACAGCCAACAGAGAAACCACAGCAGCATTTATTCACCATGTATCTAATAAATACGTATTGTATGCCTGCTACGTGCCTGGAACAGGAAGAACCACAGACTTTTCCAGAAGAACACCATGCAGTGGATTCTGTGGGAGCCACAAAGGCATCAGATAGGAAACCTTCTGCATCTATATACTACACATGACTCCAAAATTTTCATCATGGAATTCCAACAAGCTACGCGACATTGAAGAACTGAACTAAGGAGACTGGCTTATTGCAGAGAAGGGAGGTTAGTTTTCCTCTGAGGCACCTTGAAATGTCTAGCCCATAAGGCTAGACATTTTATTATTGTCCTTTTGTCTAATTTTGAACATTATGGGCCCCATGCAAATAATCTTCTAAATGGCACTGTGAACATCAAATTCTCAACTCTCCCTTCACATAAAATCTTTAAGTCCCTCGCTGGTATGGTAATCCTTTAATCGATATTTACACCAACATGGTTCCAAGTCCAGGAGCATGAAGGGGACTGCAGAACACTTGGGTATTATTACTATCATCATTATCATCACCACCACCACACCACACCACCATCATCACCTTACAACTGAGGAAACCAAGGCTCAGGGAAATTAAATAATGTGCTCAAGTTTGCACAGCTAGAAAGTAAGGAAGCTTGGGCTGGGCATGGTGACTCACACCTATAATCCCACCACTTTGGAGGCTAAGGTGGAAGAATCGCTTGAGCCCAGGAGTTCAAGACCAGCCTGGGCAGCATAGCAAGATCCCGTCTCTACAAAAAAATTTAAAAATTAGCCGGGCATGGTGGTGCATGCCTGTATTCCCAGCTACTTTGGAGGCTGAGATGGGAAGATTGCTTGAGCCCAGGAGGTCAAGGCTGCAGTGAGCTGAGTTCACGCCACTGCACTCCAGCCTGGTTGACAGAGTGAGACCCTGCCTCAAAAAAAATAGAAAGCTAGCGGGCACGGTGGCTCACGCCTGTAATCCCAGCACTTTGGGAGGCCAAGGTGGGAAGATCACAAGGTCAAGAGATCGAGACCATCCTGGCCAACATGGTAAAACCCAATCTCTACTAAAAATACAAAAATTAGCAGGGCGTGGTGGCACGCGCCTGTAGTCCCAGCTACTCAGGAGGCTGAGGCAGGAGAATCGCTTGAACCCGGGAGGCAGAGGTTGCAGTGAGCTGAGATTGTGCCACTACACTCCAGCCTGGTGATAGAATGATACTCCATCTCAAATAAATAAATAAATAAACAAACAAACAAACAAACAAAGTAATGAAGTCTGAGTGCAAACCCAGTTCTGTCTGATGCTAAAGCCCACAGCTCCATCCTATGCCCCATGTGGTCAGGCCTAGTACGCACATGTAAAAATGAAGGGCAGCTTGTGTCTCTTTCTCACATTTCCTTCTGGGATTTGGTTGTTTTTCTCCACCACTGGCACATTCTCCATCTCTGTCTCTCTCTGTCTCTCTCTGTCTCTCTCTCTCTCTCTCTCACGCACACACACACACACACACACACACACACAACCACTTTCAATAGCAGTACCTGCTTTTTCTTGTTTCACTCCCTTCACCAACGTCATTGCAAACAAAACTTATATAGAATCAGCCACACCACAAGGAGAAAATGGACAGCACCCACAGCCTGAGGCTGAAGTCATTCCAGCCCTCCCCTTTTCCTATGAAGGCTATTCCCTATTTCTTCCTTTTATAAACAGGAACACATTATGCAAGCTACTGTAGATGTGGGGTTTCTCAAGCAAGCTGGTGACACTCGGCATAAATTGATTTAAATAAAATTCTCCCCTTTCAAGATTCTTCCTTGCTTCTGCCTCATCTTAAATTAAGAGCAGTACAATAATAACCCAAGAACATCACACCCCTGAATTTCAGCCACCTCCCTCTAAAGGATCTTTTCTCATTTTTTGAAAAGATGAGCTATTTTTTGGTTTCCACTTGTTCCTCTTTCTTACTTGTCACCACACGTTGCTTTCTGTATGATATAAGCAATTGGAGCCTTCACATTTAAAGCCTCTTTTTAGTGCACGAGATCCACAATAAGGCTCCCATGAGACCTTGTAAAGAAAGGAAATAACTTCAAGGAGTTACACTCCAAGATCCACCAAAGCAAAGATTTGCGGTCAACTCTAGTAATTAAGTGGTTCCATTCACTCATTCAGTACATATCCATTGAGTATATACAATGTGCCAGACAATATTCTGGGCACTAGTGATACAGCAGTGACCTGGCTCGTGGAAAAATAAATAACATGCTAATGATACTCAAACCTATGTCTCCTTCCCGAAACTCTTCCCTGAACTCTAGACTCTCATATGAAATGAATTACTTAACATCTCCCATTGGATATCCAATTAAACCCCATCACTGTTTCCTCTCCACCTCACTAAAGTGCTACTCCATCCAGCTGCTTAGGTCAAAATTCATTAAGTCATCTTTTTCTCATACCCTAAGTATCTAACTCATCCACACATCCTGCCTACTTTATGAATTTAGCAACTTCTCACCATCTTTTTTTGTTTTTATTTATTTTTGACATGATCTCAATCCACTGTCCAGGCTGGAGTACAATGGCATTATCATGACTCACTGCAGCCTCGACCTCCCCAGGCTCAGGTGATCCTCCCACCTCAGACTCCCGAGTAGCCAGGACTACAGGCATGTGCCACCACACCTGGCTAATTTTTTTATTTTTTGTAGAGTTGGAGTTTTGCCATGTTGCCCAGGCTGGTCTCAAATGCCTGAGCTCAAGTGATGCACCCACTTTGGCCTCCCAAATTGCTGGGATTACAACTTCTCACCATTTTAAGTACTATCCAGCCTGGTCCAAACCACCACCCTCTCTCACCTGGGTCATTGCAGTACCATCCTGACTAATCTCCCTGTTTCCACCCTTGTCCTCCGAGAGTCTACACTAAGCTCTAAAGCTCAAGGGATCCTTGGAAAACATAAATCAGCTAATAGTACCCTGTGCTCAAAATTCTCCAGTGGTGTCCCATCTTTCTCACAGTAAAAGCTAAAGTCTACACAAGGCCCTACAGGACCTTGTATTAGCTGGCTCCCTGCTACTTCTCTGATCTCTTCTCCCACGCTCACCCTGTCTCATTCAGTTCCTTCTACATAAGCCACCTTGCTGTTCCTGGAACATGCCAGTTATCTGTTTCCTCGGGGCCTTTGCACTTGTTCTCCCTACCTGGAAATGTCTTTCCCCAGATAACTATCTGGCTCACTCCTTCAATTCCTTCATGTCACCCTACCACCTTATATAAAATACCCACTCCTCACTTTACCCTACCCTCCCACTCCAACGCAACAAGGCACCCCCCCCATCTTCCTTTCCCTGCTCAACATTCCTTAATCACCTGATATAAAACATATATTATTTACTTACATATTATTTGTCTCCCTCAACTAGAATGAATGCTTCATGAGATGGGTCTGCTTCCTATAGCATGCCTGGCACATACAGACCACTCAATAAATATTTATTTAGTGAATGAATGATTTATCTAAAGATACATACATCTCTAGATGGTCAACCACAGAAACACAGAAAAAGAGACAGTCACAAGAGCAAGTACAGGCTCTGCCTATTCAAGCAGAGTCCAGAAGAAAAGGAAACCTAGCCAAGAGCACTTTAAATGTTCAGGTCCCAGTCAGGTGTGGTGGCTCACACCTGTAATCCCAGCACTTTGGGAGGCCGAGGTGGGCAGATCACCTGAGGTCGGGAGTTTGAGACCAGCCTGACCAACATGGAGAAACCCCATCTCTACTAAAAATACAAAATTAGCCGGGCATGGTGGTGCACGCCTGTAGTCCCAGCTACTCAGGAGGCTGAGGCAGAAGAATCACTTGAAACTGGGAGGCTGAGGTTGCAGTGAGCTGAGATCGCACCACTGCACTCCAGCCTGGGCAACAAGAGTGAAACTCCATCTCAAAAATAAATAAATAAACATTCAGGTCCCTATGGTAGACTGATTGATTGATTGCAAAAATGTCTCAATTCTTTCCCTCCCTGTATCTACACATTTTGCAATGTGACTGTGTGGATCCTCCTATCAAGAAGTGGAGTCTATTTTCCTAACTTTCCACTCTGGGCTATCTTGTGTCTTAATTTTGTCATTAGACAAAGATAAAGTGATGGAGTGCCAGTTATAAGCTTAGGCCTCAAGAGGCCATACAAGCTTTCACTTTCTCTTGGCCTCCTGCCACTACCATGTGAACATACCGAGCTAGCCTGCTGGAGGATGAGTGACCACATGGAGTAGAGCCAAGTCATCCAGCTGAGGCCATCCTAAAGCAGCCAGCCCTCAGACTCTCCATCAGCAGCCCAAAAAATCACATGAGCAAGCACAGCTGAAATCAAGCAAGCAAACTCAGATCTGCAGAACTACCCAGTCAACCAAGAGACACGTGAGAAAATAACAAATGGCTGTTGTTTTAAGCCACTAAGTTTAGGGGCGGTTTGGTCTGTAGTCCCTTTGGCAAGATTGGCCCTAAAGCATGTAATCAGTCCCTAGGGTAGGCATCTAAGCTGCTTTGCTCTGAATAATGTGCTTCAGGAGACCTTCTCCTTGTGATTTGGCTGTTATGACAGGGGTCTGCAGGAAGAAGACCCACTAGCCAAGCCACACAGTGTCTCAACCATTGCAAATCAATAAGCTGACATGCAGGTGAACAAGCTCACTGTGACGTGGCCCGGAAAGACAGATCAGGTTTCTGAGGCAGCAATACTAAAAGCCGGATACTGGATGGGGGAAATTCACAGAAGTAAATGTTGCCTTCTGAGGTGGACTTGGGGACACCCACCCAGACTCTCTGACCTTGACCCAGCCTCACCTCATTCTATTTCACAGAAACTTTGGCTAGGTTCTCAGGCATCCAGCCCCATTTCTGGCCATGGAACACACTGCAGTAGCCCTTCTGCACCAAGGACAGCTGAGTGATGAGGTTCTCAAATCCCCAAACCATGTTTTCTCTAGAGGAATAAAGTTTCCAAAGGGCAGAGCAGCAAACTGATCTTTATGTTAAGACTATAAGATAGAGGCTTTAAATAAATTTGCCATATGATATTATGTAAATGCATTCCATGGTACACTGAAGGTCAGCATATTTCCAGATGATCCCGACACTTTTCCATGATCATAGAAACTCTTCTCATTCTCAAAGAAAAAAGAATATCTAGCAAGGACTGCTGGCCTGTTTGCTAAAGATGACCTTTTCTTTTAATGTGGGGGAAAGGAAACAAAAAATCATAATACTAAGATTCAAAAGAAGCACAAACACAGTCCTCCAACCAGATGGGAGAAATCTGAATGTTGCGTTCCACAGTCTCCTTAATTCCTGTGCTTCCTGTTGCCTTGCAAAGACCTATGCTTTCTGCTTGCTGCATTCGTGTATGCTCTGAATGACCACAGGTACTTATGTCTACCAACCAACCTTCTTCTAAACACACAGTTTAGGATTTCATCCAGTTCCTTAAACAATAACTCAGCATATACATCATAGTGACAAATAGGAATCCTAAGAGGCAATATCTCAAAGACCCGCCCGTGTTGCCCCTATGACCTCAGGTCCTACTGCTGTCCTGGTGTCTGACTCAACAGCAGCTTCCGTGGCCTCCTTTCTGGGTCTCTTGGGAACACACCTCTCTCCTATCTCAGGGTTTTGCAGGTGCTGCCTGCAACCCCTGGCTTCCTCCCTCACTTCCCCAGATGTCTGGTAAAATGTCATTTACCAGAATCCCTGGCTTCCTCCCTCACTTTCCCAGATGTCTGGTCAAATGTCGTTTACCAAAAAGCCTTCCCTGGCCAAGCTGTATAAAAATAAATAACAAGCCCCACCCTGCCCTCTGGCAGCACTCCCCAGTACTCTCAGCCAGCTTTATTTTTCTCCATTACAGTGTCTCATCAGCTGATACACTCTATACTTATTTGTCCATCATCTTACACACACACACATACACACACTCTCTCATTAATTTAAGCTCCTTGAGAGATTAATTTAAGCTCCTTTTTTGGTTGTTTTGTCTGTATTCTCCACACATAGAGCAATGGCTGACACATAGTAGGAACTTAATGAATGAACTGCCATTTCTTGAGCACCTACTTTGTGCCAGGCAAGTTATATGTGATGATCGGGTAACAATGGGTAAATATTTTAAAGTACCTTTTCTTTAATTGTTATAAGAATCCTATTACTGTCTCCATTTTACAGATCAGGAAACTAATGCTCAAAGAGGGGCTAAGTAACTTGCCCAAGACACTCACCTAGGTCTGTCTGAGCATCCACGCTCATGCTTCTTGTAGCGCACGCTGCTTTTCAAATACCTTAATGATGATGTAGGCGCATGTAACACACATCTCTGGCAAATACATAACACAAGAGCCTTCCATTCTATCATTTTTCTTCACCCATCACAGCTTTGGTCCAGGAAGAAACATCCTTGAGATTGGATTTTCATGTTCCAGAAAAGACTGGTAGTAACAGCTTTAGTTTTCCCTTATTCCACCCATTTAGGGAAAATGAAGGGAGAGTTTTCCTTTCGAACTGGGCTGGGACAAGAACAGATAGGTCGGGGACCCAGGGAGAAACAGACAGAAGTTCATCTGCTCTGAAACTCCCTCAGAATTTTCTAGAGCCCCGGCCTTTGTGAAGTGCTGCTTCAAAACCTTCATAGTCCTGGAATTCAGGAAAACCATTCATTAAAAAAGGAAAAAACTAAAAGTCTGACTTGTATTGCGTGTGCTCCTCTCTGGGTGTCAGCCTGTGCCTACTGGGGTCTAGTCACGTACTGCAAACACCAGCCCAGCCGAGACTTGTAAAGCTCTGCCCACCCAGTGGCAGTGATGGCAATGGTGTGGGAGAGTCATGTGGGTCACTCCCAGACCAAAGAACCAAGACAGCGACCCAGTCCCTGCTGAAATCCATGCCATGCCTAATCCATAAGGGCTTCATTTTTATACTAATCACTGCCACTATCAATTTCCTCCTCCTCTCTGCTCTCACTGCTCTTTTCCAACACCATCATGAACTTACCCACCTCCTGATTACGAGTGCTTCTCCCCCTACCAGGTGTGAACCTCAGGGAGCCAGGACATTGTTATCATCATCTCTGCATCCCCAAGGACTAATCCCATCTCTGACAAATACTAAGTGCTCAGTAAGTATTTGCTGACTCAAGAAAGATGCAGAACGAGCCTGTACCTACTGCACCAACTGGAACAAGCAGAACAAGTCACCTCTTCTGGAAAGGGCAGGAAGCGGAAACACAGAGGAGACCAGCATAGACCAGAACCACTGCTGAGCCCACTACAGTGCCCAGTCCTCCCTCATGCACCCTCCTCACCCCTCACCTGCCACTCTCTGAGCCCCAAAGCCACCCACATTCACCTCCCCAAGGGCTAGAAAGCCAGCAAGCATCCCCCAGCGTCCCACCCCACCCCACCCCACTGGGGCTGCTCTTATCAGAGCCCAAGACACCAACGTTAAGTTACCCTTAAACGGAGTAATTTGCACCTGTAATTTCCAGATAAAGGATTGTATTTCATCAGCCCTGCTGAACCCTGGACAGCAGAGATTTCTACCGCCCGTCTGCCGAAGACACAGCGGTGCCTTGCTCCTCCCTGGCTAAACGCATTGGCTAGCCCATCCCTGCAAAACAAGTCATTTTCCTTCCCTTGCGCTAAAACCCGTCCATAAACAAATCCTTCTGTGTCCCTAAGAAACGGCTCCCACGCCCACGGAGGGCGCCCTGCACATACAGAAATACACACTCACAAACCCCAAGAGTCACCAGGTGTAAGCACGTTTGAATTCTGTTCGTTAAGAACAAACCAACAACAGTAACAAAATCCATCTACTAGAATGTAACTGAAACTAAAAGCAGCGGCTAGGAAGCTTATGGAAACGGAGCTATAAATGCCAGCAGCCTGACATTTATAAGTTGCAAAACTACTTATGGCGCTAATAGTTCAAACAGGGTTTTAAAACAGCCCTTGGGGAGGCCGCTTTCAAAGAAGCGCACAGCTCCAGGGAGCGGGCAAGTCCTTGCTTTTCTGCGCCGGCTTCCCAAGACTCTCCGGTCTTTTGTGCCATTTACTATGAACAGCACTCAGCTGTGCGAGCGTGTATATTTCAGCCCAGGCAGGCGAGTCTGGGAGCCCTGGCGCACGCGGGGTCCGCGCCCCGGCTGGGTCGGTTGCACCGCAGCGAGCAACGCCGTCCCCTACCTGGGTGGGAAATCCGCTGGCGGCCGCCTCCGGATGCAGGCAGAGCAGCGTCCGCCCCGGCAGCCCCGCGTGCAGATCCGGCTAACGCGGAGCTGGGCGATCCGGGCGGAGGCAGGCGCCGGCGGGTGTCACACCTGCATCACCGCGCCCACGCCGCCGCCGCCGCCAGCCGCCCAGGCGCAGCGCGCAGCGCGCAGCGCGCCCCCGCACTACAGAGCACCCGGGGCGGGAGGCTCCTGGGTCCTCTATTCAGCGGGATCAGATCCTAACCCGCTTTCTTCCCGGCCCGGGCATTAAAAGTATTCGCTGCGGGCAGCTCTTCTTCTAAATCTCCTTCTAATCAAAGGCTGGGTGTAGAGATAGCTCAGAGGGAAGGAGGACCAGTGAGGCCGCAAGGTCTCCGGATTTGCAGACCAATCGATATTAAACTTATTCCTCGAGTTTTGTAACCAGCTGATCATGGGCGTCGTCTCGCTGTCTCCACCCCGCCTAGGGCGAGGGGGCGCTGTGGACTCCACATGCCCTTCCACCCACTCTGAACTAGGATGCGTCAGAGGGCTAGACGCAAGTTCCCGGGAAGGGGAATCCTCTGATCACGCCGCCCCCAAAGTATCGTCGATCATGGGTGCTGTTCGACTGCTTTGTTCTCGTTTGCCTCATCAGGAACTGAAAAGAACCTACCTGGCCAGCGTGGGGAGGAGGAAAGCCTGCCAGGCTTGGTGCATTCAAACAAGCCCTCCACCTCTGTCTCCCTCCTTCCAAACCACCACCCACTGACTCCACTGACGAGAGTTCAGCAAACTAAACTGCCAAGGCTCAGCACCAAAAGACTCTGTAGGAGCATAAGGCTCCTTCTAGGAGGAAGTAAGGAGCAAGGAAAGGACGCTGGAAATTCGGATGCGGACTTAAACAGCACAACACTGCAGGTGCCTGGCCCCCTCTAGGATCCGAAGCTACGTTCCTTTTCTAACAGGGCTAAAATGAAGGCGAGTTCTGGAAGAGCCTTCCCTTTTCTCCATCGGGCTCATCCTCCATCATGAGGTCTTCAGCTGGACTCCTCACTCTCTCGCTGCCGTCAATGCCCTGCGCTCCAGCTCCCTGCCTCTTCCCTGGCTGGGGCCTCCGCCGACTCGCACCTGGACCACCCGCAAGGACTTCAACTTCTCAGGCTCCTTGAGTCGTTTCTCAACATGTAAATCTGATCTTGACTCTTTCCTACCTAAAACCATGTGATGGCTTCCCGGTGTCCTTGAAAAATCCGAAACCTTTTTTTTTTTTTTTTTTTTTTTTTTTTTTGAGACAGGATCTGGCTCTGTCGCCCAAGCTGTGGTGCAGTGGCTGGATCACAGCCTCAACCTCCCCAGCTCAAGCAATCCTCCTGCCTCAGCCTCTCAAGTAGCTGGGACTACAGGCATGCGCCACCACTCCTGGCCAATTGTTAAACGTTTTGTAGAGTAGAAGTCTCACTCTGTTGTCCAGTCTGGTCTGGAACTCCTGGACTCCAGTGATCCGCCTGCCTCAGCCTCCCAAGCTGGGATGCAGGCTCGCGCTACAGCGCCAGCCTAACACATCACATTTAGTGCTGGAAAGCAAACCTTTGCTGACCCCCACAGCCTCACCCCTCCACCCTCATCTTTTCCCCTGTACTCTGGCCATATGGAACTTTTAATTCCATGGACGTGCCTCACTCTCTCACCTCTAGGTCTTTGCACATACTATTCCCTCTGCTTGGAATGTTCTCTTCCTCCCATTCCTCTTACCTCTGCCTAAAGCCTTATCATTCTCAGCTGAGCCATCTCTTCCTCAAAGAAGTCTCCCCCTCTTCCCTGAAATACCTGAGTTCTCCCTGCTCCATATGCCCAGAGCTACCATTAGTTCCTCTACTACAGCACCCAACGCCTTACTAAAGTTGTCATCCGGCTTCCTTAAGAGAATGTAAGCTGCAGGAACGCACGCCTCTGTTGTCTGCCTCATACGGACAGGGACCCAGAATATCGTGTCTGCTTAATATCTGTTGCTGTAGCCACCATCCAGATTAAGGTAGCAAACAGTCCTGGCATCAAGGGGTCTCTTTAAGCTCTTTCCCAGGCAATACCACTCACCCTCTACCCAGGTGTAACCATCACTCTGATCCTTTTCAGCACCAATTAGTATCAGCTGCTCTTGAACTACACATGAATGGAGTCATACAGTGTATATATATAGTATGTACTCTTTTGGGTGTGGCTTCTTTTACTCAAAATCATGTCTGTGAGATTCTTCCATATCATTACATGTATCAGTAGGTCATTTTTTTCTTATTGCTGTATGGTATTCTATTGCCCGAATATAACACAATTTATCCCTTCTGTGAGTGGACATTTGAGTTGCTTCCGGATTTTAGCTGTGATGAATAAAGCTGCTATGAACTTGTTTTTTTTTTTGGTTTTTTTTTTGAGACAAAGTCTCGCTCTGTCGCCCAGGCTGGAGTGCAGTGGCATGATCACGGCTCACTGCAACCTCCACCTCCCAGGTTCAAACAATTCTCCTGCCTCAGCCTCCCAAGTAGCTGGGATTACAGGCACGCGCCACCAAGTCCGGATAATTTTTGTATTTTTAGGAGAGACGGGGTTCTGAAATGTTGGCCAGGCTGGTGTCAAACTCCTGACCTCAGATGATCCACCCACCTCAGCTTTCAAAAATGCTGGCATTACAGGTGTTAGCCATGGCACACAGCCTGTTATGAACATTTGATAGACATATGTACTCTTTTCTTTTGAATATGTAACTAGTAATAGAGTTGCTGGGTCACAGGGTAAATGCCTGTTTTTGCCTTAGTAAATAGATACAGTACTTTGCCTTAGTAGATACAGTACTACCAAACAGTTTTCCAAAGTGGTTGTACCAATTTACAGTCCTAGTCCCATCTGCAATATTTGAGAATTCCAGATGTTCTATTTCTTTGCCATGACTTGGCATTATCAGTGCTTTTAATTTTAGCCATTCTTGTGTGTAGTGTAAATTACATTGAAGTTAAAACTTTGATGTAGTTTTAATGTGTATTTCTTGATGATTACTAACGTGGAGCAATTTCTTATGCTTATTGGCCATTTGGATATTCTTTTGTAAAACTTCAAGTCTTTTGACCAATTTATTGGGTTTTTTGTCTTTTTCTGATTGATCTGTAGGCACTCTCTCTGTTTTAGGTATAAATCCTTGGTTGGATATAGTAATTTTAATATCTTCTCCGTGTTTGGGGCTTATATTTTTATTCTCTTAATTTTAATGACACACAACATTAATTTTTCTTTTGTCATTAAAAAACAAATGCTTTTGTGTGTTTTGTTTAACAAATCTTTCTTTGTCTCAGGGTTGGGCATCTATTGTCTGATGTTTCTTTCCTTCTACAAGCCTTTGTTTTACCCTTTACATTTTAGTTTATTTTCTATTTGTGCATGGGATAAGGTAGGCTGAAATTTTACTTTTATTTCAAGATAGCAGTTGCTCCAAAACCACTGTGGAAAAGACCATTCTTTATGAATTAGCTTGCAATAGCATCTTTGTTATAAGTCAAGTGACCATCTATATGTCCATCTATTTCTAGACTCTTCATTTTGTTGCACTGGTCTGTGTGCCTATCCTTACACCAACACTACACTGTGTTAGTTACCTTTATTATAAGACTAGAAATCTCATCATGTTTGCCCACATTTTTTCTTCTTCCAAATTGTCTTGGTTCTTTCAGGTCCTTACGTTTTCCACAAGAATTTTAGAATCAACTTGTCAAATTATGCACACAATCCCTGGTGGGATTTTGATTGGCATTGCTTTATATCTATAGATCAATTTGGTGAGAATGAACACCTTCACAATACTGTCCTCCAATAATTTTACATTTTATATCTCTCTACTTTTTGTCTTCTTTAATGTCACTCAGAAATACTTTATAGATTTCAGTGAATAGATCTTGCCTATGTTTTGTTGTATCATGCTTAAATCTTTGATGTTTTCATTCTATTATAAATAGTACTATAACTTCATTTTTAATCTTATTGCTAGTATGCAAAAATATAATTAATTTTAGATTACCTTATATCAGTATCAAAATAAAACTTATTTCAATATATTGTTCTTATATTTTATATCCTTTTAATTGCTAAATTCACTTATTAATTTTTATAGCTTGTATAGGCCAGGCGTGGTGGCTCACGCCTGTAATCCCAGCACTTTGGGGAGGCCGAGGCGGGCAGACCACGAGGTCAAGAGATTGAGACCATCCTGGCCAACATGGTGAAACCCCATCTCTACTAAAAATACAAAAATTAGCTGAGTGTGGAGGCACATGCCTGTAGTCCCAGCTACTCAGGAGGCTGAGGCAGGAGAATCACTTGAACCCGGGAGGTGGAGGTTGCAGTGAGCTGAGATCGCACCACGACACTCCAGCCTGGCAACAGAGGAAGACACCATCTCAAAAAAACAAAAACAAAACAAAACAAAAAAACCTTGTATATTCTTTGATATTTTTAAGGTACAGAATATATGAGATTAAAGACAATTTTGCTTTTTCTTTTCCAATGTTTACATCTTCTACATAAACTTTTTCATGCCTTATTGCTCTAGCTAGGACCATTCATAAAAGTGATGACACTGGACATCATTGTCTTACTCTCAGATTTGGGGGATGGGGCATCTTCATACTGTTATGTATGATGTTAATTGTAAACGTGGTAATAATGAACAGCATGTCTTAGTCATAACTTCAGAGGGAAAGCACTCTTACTGATAAGTATGATGCTAACCATGGGTGTATAGGGGAGGAAAAATAAGTTCCCTTCTACCCTTCTAAAATGTTTGGCTGGGGCTTCTGCGACAAAATACAGATTAACAAGAGAAAACCAAACAAGTTTATTAACATGTATATCTTACGTATGACCTGGAGGATACCCAGAAAATAAGTAATTCTCACAGAGATAGCTTCAAACTCCATCTTATACAACATCTTCAACAAAGAATAATAAATTTTTAGAGAAGTGACAAGACAAAAGAAAAGGACTTTGAGTCTCCTACCATTTAGGAAATTGTAGGAAGGCAAATATACAGGAAACTAATGGTAGATAAATGCTAGTTAAGTGTGTTATGTAGATGTTCTGCTGCTGTCTCCAGGCTGATAAGGGTCTAAAGTCATTTCTATCTGGTGATTTACTTTTGGCGTTCTTGGTTGAGAGGGGAGGAGAGATTTTCATGTATATGTATGCCCTGCTTTTAGGAAAATAGGGAAAGTACAGAGAGTTTTCTTGTATCTGCTTTTCCCCAATTGTCTTTAGCTCAAAATAAGCCTTATGCCGAAGTGGTATATTTTGGGGAGATATTTCTAATCTTTATATTTAAAAGCCTCCCTCTTCTGTTAGATTGCTAAGAAATATATAATAAATGGGTGTTAAATTTTGTCCTTTTTTTGCATCTACTGAGATGACCATATGTTTTTTTTTCTTTCGTTTGATTAATATAGTGAATTACCTTGATTGACTTCTGAATGTTAAACCAACCTTACATTTCTCAAATAAACCCCATTTGGTCATGGTGTAATATTTTTATTATCATTGCATTTGATGTGATAATATTTTGTTTAATATTTTTGTGTCTGTGTTCTTGAGAGAGTAGCACGTAATATTTCTTTCTTCTAGTGTCCCTATCATGTTTTTGTATCAGGGTTTACTGGCCTCATAAAATGGGCTGAGAAGTATTCTCTCACTTATCTTTTTTTGTGTAGATTAGTATTCTTTCTTTCTTTCTTAAAGATTTAAAACTTAAATAAGTGTATCTCCTCTATTTACTTTTTACCTTTCCCTTTTTCTATTTTAATAATATTTAGATACTCTAGAGATTTTACAGTGCAACTCTAACAACTTTAAGTTAACCTTATTACTCTTATTACTTCCCAAACAATGCAAAAACCTTTCAAAAATTTAACTGCATTTGTCTCTTCCTGACTTCTGTGCTACTATTTTCATATATTTTACTTAGTTTATAACACTATAAACCCCTTAAAAGTCAATATCCTTCTATATTGAATTGCATATGTCCCATTTCTTGTGGTCTTCATTCCTTCCTGAAGTTCTGTGCTTCTAAGATCCTTTTACTTCAGCTAGTACAACTCCTTTTAGTATTTCTTGTAGTGCAGGTCTACTAGGGACTAATATTCTCAGCTTTTGTTTGACTTAAAATGTCTTTATTTTACCATTATTTTTGAAGGATATTTTTCACTGTGTATTAATTCATAGATAGAAGTCTCGGCCAGGCGCCATGGCTCACGCCTGTGATCCCAGCACTTTGGGAGGCCAAGGCGGGTGGATCACGAGGTCAGGAGATCAAGACCATCCTGGCTAACACCGTGAAACCCCATCTCTACCAAAAAATACAAAAAATTAGCCAGGCATGGTGACGGGCACCTGTAGTCCCAGCTACTCAGGAGGCTGAGGCAGGAGAATGGCGTGAACCCAGGAGGTGGAGCTTGCAGTGAGCCGAGATCACGCCACTGCACTCCAGCCTGGGCAACAGAGCGAGACTCTGTCCCAAAAAAATAAAAATAAAAATAAAAATAGATAAGCTTAGAGTGGTCAAGTGATTTTAAGGCCAGACAACCAGTAAGTGATGGGGACAAGAGTCCAAATCATGGTATAATTCTGAAGCCTGACCTCTTTCCACAACATTATCCTTCTCCTATTCACATAGACTTGGTTCCTCCTCAGTTTGGTTCCAACTTAACTGTCCTGTCTTATCCCTCCTCATTTCCATTCCTACTCCTTCCATTCTAGCCACATTGCTCTATTCTTTCAAATGCTCTGTGCTTATTTTCTGTTCTGTGTCTTCACACACACTTCCTCATACTAGTACTGTTTTTGATCCTCAACCCTGGAAAAGGCCAATTTATCCTTCAAGTTTCTACTCAGATTCCACGTCCTCCAATAAACATGCTCAGACCATCCTCCTCTGTCCCCCAGTTCCTCATAGCAATCTCTCCCTTCCAGATATTTATGTATTCTCTGTACTATTCGTTCATTCATTTAACAGATCTTTGTTCACTTCAGGCACTGGAAACACAATAATTTCTAGAAGTGAAATCCTATAACAGATACATTGAGCACTTACTATGCACCAGGCACTGTTCTGAACCACTTATACATTCTACATATTTAATCTTCACCCAGCAACACTCTAAAGTAAGTACCTTTTTCCCAATCTAAAAACAAAGAAGAAAAAATAAAGAAAATAAAGTCAATGCCTTTTTTACTTATGAAACTACTGATGCACAATGAGGTTAAACAAGCTTCCCAATGTCACACAGCTAGGAAGTTGGGCAAATGGGCTCCAGTGCCCATACTTTCAAAACCACTACCTCACGTAGGTTCAGATGAAGCACAGAGAAGATAAACCTGCCTCACAGACGTCTTCACAGAACAGGTGATATTTTAAGGGTGTCTTGAAGAAAGATGAGCGGTTCATTAAGAAATCAGGAATAGAAGAGAGCAATGAACATTGTGGTTGATTCCCCAGTATGCAATCCAGTCTCTCTCAGCAACTGTGAACTTTAAAAAAGTTTAGAAAAGATATGAACCTCATGAATGGTTCGTGACTGACCTAACGTTAACCATCTCAGTAACTGCAGTAATTCCAGTAAGTAATTTCAGTGCCCCTTGGCTACAATTCAAGATGAGATTTGGGTGGAGACACAGGCAAACCATATTATGGGGCTATTTGCTTCCTCTTTCACATCCAGGAGAAGAGGAAGAGTGCCTCCAAGAGTAGTTCTTCCTTCAGCATGATCTCATGGACTTTTTTGGACCAATTTTTGTAGGTTTGCTTGTGCACAAGGGTCCAGCTGGTCCCCCACTTGGTTCCTAAAAGACACATCTGCTAGCAGAAGAGCCCTGGAGCAGAAAGTGAAAACATTGCTGGGCAGCTGAGGCAAGGTGCTGATGCACCTGGCCAGAGCTGATTCCTGCACCAATTGCTAGATTAAAGGTAGACTGAGGGGCTATGAGGCAGGGCACAGAAGGGCCCTGCAGTACTGGATGTCAAAGAAAGAAAAAGCACCTGCAAGCTCAAGGCCATCATTCAGTTGCTAGAATCAGGCTACCTCTGTACTTCCAGTAATGTGAGCAGCAATTCCTCATTGTTTAAGCAACCTCTTTCTTTTTAATTCCCCCTTTAATAAAAGGAGACTGCAAGACCAAAAAAAAGTATGAATTGTAGCATGGCAAGTAACAGCAGAAAGGCAGTCAGAGATATAGAGTTTGTTGTCCTCATTGGTTTTGAAGCCTTAATGGTAACACATCATTCATGTTCAGAAATGGCTTTTTACTTTTGTAAAATAAAGCATGCTGTCTTTTTTGTAACCTGAAGCCAAAATCATGTCAATTCTTATAGTAGTTATTTCATACAGAAGAAATAACCTGTAAAATCAAGTAAGAAATTCATTAATCAACTCAGCATTCCATTCAACAAATTTGAGGTTACCTCTCATGTACCAGTCAGTGTTGTTTTCACCGGAGATACAGCAGGGAACCAGACAAAACTGCCCACCATCAAGGAGCTGACAGTCTAGTGGGGAGAAACAGACAGTAAGTAAATAAATATCCAAAGGAGGGAGAAAGCTAATGCTGACTTTGTATTTTAATGGATCGTTTTGGCTTCTGTATCAGGAATAGACTCTAAGGGGCAGGGGTGGAAGCGAGGAAAGCAACTGAGAGACTCACATAGTGATTCAGGCGAGAAATGATGGTGGCCTGGACCAGGTGGAAACAGTGAAGGTGGGCCAGGCATGGTGGCTCACGCCTGTAATCCTAACACTTTGGGAGCCCAAGGCAGGCAGATTACTTGAGGTCAGGAGTTCAAGACCAGCCTGGCCAACATGGGGAACCCTGTCTCTACTAAAAATACAAAAATTAGCCGGGCACGGTGGTGGGTGCCTGTAATCCCAGCTACTCAGGAGGTTGAGGTAGAGGAATCGCTTGAACCCAGGAAGCAGAGGTTGCAGTGAGCCAAGGCACGCCACTGCACTCCAGCCTGGGTGACAGAGCGAGACTTAGTCTCAAAAAAAAAAAAGAGAGAAAGTGGTAAGAGGTATTCATCCCCATTCCCTTTATTATGCATACGAGTAAAATTTTGAGGAGGGAAATGTCTGAGAGAGAAAAGGGGGATCCAGAAGGAGATGGGGAAGAGAATGAAATAGAAAAGGTCATTGGATAGGTGTTGGGGGGGGGCATTTGATTGGGGAACAGTTGCAAAGTGTGAAAGAGGTAGAAATTGAAAGAAATATAAGTTATGAATTGAATCCACTTTAATGTTAATCAATAGTCAAGTAAAGATTGTAATTACTTTTAATGACCTTCAGTTGTGTTTCTGAGGCATGTTTCTTGAAATATACCACCATGCAAAGATGGGACCATGTAGGACTCAGTATACATAAGTTACACAGGTTTACATTGCATGAAATTTATAATGTTTAACACATTTGAAAGTGATTTTAAAATATTTTTGCTGATTGTTTTTTTTCAGTATTTTGCTCTGACATATACTAAGTACCAACTCCTGCAAAGAAAATTAAATAGATGGCAGTTTAGGTATGAATTGAATAAGGATCGTGATCAGAGTCTCAGCAGATAGAATGTAGTTTAGAAATTAATTTAGCTAAGTTTGGACTTCTCACATTCATCATTTCATAATTCATATTTTTTAATTTGTACAGTTCATTGCACAAGCCCATCTTCTTCTCCTGAAAGAAGAGGTTTGGTTCTTAAGGAGCCCTGTGGTTTAATAAGGAAAAGTGTGTGAAGTAAAGTATAAACAACATGTGATTCTGAAGGCAGGTTTTTGTGACTGGGTTTGCCTCCTTTCCAGACTCAGTGGAATGATGAAGTAGAAGCAAAACTGGATGACCACTTGGGCAGGGAACACTGGATGACCTCCTTGTTCAAAAATATTGGGGACAACAAATTCTGCCTTTCAAATGCAGATGTACTCAGAGTGTGAACTCCATCACACCTCGGTGTGAACACAGTGGTGCCTCAGTTATCGAAGACAGTGGGCAATGGAGCACTAACAAACAATAGTAGGGGAAGTCCTAAAGACCTAGAATCAGGGAACCTGGGTTCTGACCACATCTCTGCTACTATCTATGTGGCTCTAAGAAAGTCACATTACTTCAATAAATGGTATTGAGAAAACTGACTGTCTGCATGCAAAAGAATAAAGTTCAACCCTTACCTTACTATATACAAAAAGAAACTCAAAATAGACCAAAGATCTAAACATAAGAGCTAAAACTATAAAACTCTTAGAGAAAAGCATGGAAAAATCTTCATGATATTAAATTTCACAATGATTCCTCGTATATAACACCAAAAGCACAGGTAATAAAATAAAGATAAATTGCTCTACATCAAAATTAAAAGCTTCCGTGCATCAAAATACACAATCAACAGAGTGAACAGGCATCTCACTAAATGAGAGAAAATATTTTCAAACTATAAATTTCATGAAGGGTCAATATAAGAACTATATAAAGAACTTCTACAACAACAAAAAATCAAAAACAGGCAAAGGATTTAAATAGACATTTTTCCAAAGAAGATATACAAATGCCAATAAGCACATGAAAAGATGCTTCACATCACTAATGATTAGAGAAATGAAAATCAAAACCAAAGTGAGATAGTGCCTCACATCTATTAGGATAGCTGCTTATTTTAAAAAAAGCACAAATATGCACAGAAAATAACAAGTGCTGGCAAGGATTTAGAGAAATTGGAGCTTGTATGCACACTTGGTAAGAAACTTTGTATACTGTTGTTTGGTAAATGGTGCAGCCACTGCGGAAAACAGTGTGGTGGATCCTCAGAAAACTACAATTAGAATTATTATATGATCCATTATCTATATGATATGCTTATAGGTATGTAAAAAAATTGGAAGAAGGGACTTGAGATATTTTTAGATTCATATTTATAGCAGCATTATTCTCAATAACAAACGGATAGAAGTATCCAAGTTTTCATCAACAGAGAAAGGGATAAACAAAATGTGGTATATACATACGGTATATATATACACGTACATATATATATACATATGGTGGGAAATTACTCAGCTTTAGAAAGAAAGAAAATTCTCACAGAGGCTACAACATGGAAGAACATTGAAGACAATAAGCAAAGTGAAACGTCAGTCGCAAAAGGGCAAATACTATATGATTCCACCTAGATAAGGTACCTAGTGTAGTTGAATTCATAGAGACAGAAAGAAGAATGGTGGTAGCCAGGGGCTAATGGGAGGGAGAAAGAGGTTATTGCTTAATGGGTACAGAGTTTCAGTTTTGCAAAATCGAAAGAACTCTGGAAATAGATGATGGTGGTCGTACAACAATGTAAGTGTGTTAATGCCACCGAACTGTGTACCTGAGAATAATTAGTGTAGTAAATTTTATGTCATATGCAGTTTACAATTAATTTTTTTTTGAGACAGAGTCTTGCCCTGTCTCCCAGGCTGGAGTGCAATGGTGCAATCTCAGCTCACTGCAACCTCCGCCCCCCGGGTTCAAGCCATTCTCCTGCATCAGCCTCCCAAGTAGCTGGGATTACAGGTGCCTGCCACCATGCCCAGCTGATTTTTGTATTTTTTAGTAGAGACGGGGTTTCACCATGTTGGCCAGGCTGGTCTCAAACTCCTGACCTCTGGTGATCCACCCGCCTCAGCCTCCCAAAGTGCTGGGATTACAGGTGTGAGCCACCATGCCCAGCCTACAATTAAATTTTTTTTTGTTTTTGAGATGAAGTCTCACTCTTGCCCCTCAGGCTGGAGTGCAATGGTGCCATCTCGGCTCACTGCAACCTCTGCCTCCCGGGTTCAAGTGATTCTCCTGACCCAGCCTCCCGAGTAGCTGGGATTACAGGTGCCTGCCACCACGCCCAGCTAATTTTTGTATTTTAAGTAGAGACAGGGTTTCACCATGTTGGCCAGGCTGGTCTCAAACTCCTGACCTCAGGTAATCCGCCCGCCTCGGCTTCCCAAAGTGCTGGGATTACAGGCATGAGCCATCACACCAGGCCAATTAAAAATTTTTAAGATAATACATAGAAAATGCATTCACAGTGTAGGATACACAAAAGGTGTTTCAAAAGTAATAAACTTTATATTTGTTATTATTTTACTATGTTTTCATGAATGGAGGACCAAGATGTTCCTATTATGTTGAGTTCCTCTCTAGGCAAAAACATGTCATGGGATAAAATCATCAGAATTTTTAGAAATGCCTGACAAATTATTCAGTCCCACTACCTTGGGAAAGTCACAATCCCTTGCCAACTCTTTGAGGGCCATGTCTAAAATCCAAGGTTTGGATGTTTCAGTTAAATCTGTCAGTCCTTTCACCCCTCATAGTCCTCCAATCTACTTCAGTAGTTTGTAAATTATATTCTGCAATTCTAGGTTCTTCAGGCAAAGGGGCATGCTGAGTGGTTTGAGCTCTGGATGCTTCCGTACACACAAACACACACACACACACACACACACACACACACACACACACACCTTCCTTCAAGCAGAGATGCTACACTTATTTTTGTTTTATATACTTGATTGTGTTCAATATTTACTTTTAAAATCCTTCTAATAGAAAAATCGAAAGCTATATTTCTTTTTTATAAAACCAAGTAGGTGAATTTTTCAAGTAAATAATGTTTACCCCTTTTTTTTTTTTTGAGACGGAGTCTCGCTCTGTCACCCAGGCTGGAGTGCAGTGGCGCAATCTCGGCTCACTGCAAGCTCCGCCTCCCGGGTTCACGCCATTCTCCTGCCTCAGCCTCTCCGAGTAGCTGGGACTACAGGTGCCCGCCACCACGCCTGGCTAATTTTTTGTATTTTTTAGTAGAGACGGGGTTTCACCGTGGTCTCGATCTCCTGACCTCGTGATCCGCCCGCCTCGGCCTCCCAAAGTGCTGGGATTACAAACATGAGCCACCGCGCCCGGCCTGTTTACCCCTTTTAAGTCACAAAATTTATTTTAAATTCTCACTGTGTTTGATACAAATACTACACAAGCTGACTCTTGTCTGATTTTTTCTAAAATAGGATTTCTTGAACATAGTGTAATTGGAAAGGCTTGGCTTTGCCGGAGATTGGCATGTGGTGGACTCTACACTACATGTATAAGTTTCTGTTTGCTATTCAAGAAAAATACAATACTTTGAGACCAAAATGAAACTAATAACTAAGAAGTAACTTGGTCCCAACTGTCAAATAGTTTTTGGGTTTTCCTATGTCAGTGCACCTGAATCTTCATTTGCCACCCAGTATCAATTCAGGTTCCACACCTCCAGCTCCACACAGGTTGTTACCTGTATTTAGGACACCTGCTCTTCCTTTCCTACACCGAGTCTTCACCTGGCCGAATTCTTGTCATTGCTAAAAACTCAGCCCAGCTGTTGCCACCTAAAAAGCCACCAAAGGTGGGTAAAATGCTTCTCCTCTCATCTCCCAAACACTCTGTCCATGTGTATACCATGTATATGCATGTACCCCATAGCACTCCCCAACTCTTGGTATCATCGTCTATTTGTTAGTCTTTTTCTCATGTAGGTATATGCCCCTCAAGCCAAAGTCTACATTCTATTTATCTCTGTAACCACAATGCAGGTGACAGGGCTGGAGTACTTAATATGTATTATTTAACTGAATTAAAATAATTTTATGTCAACTTAAATGTTCACAGATGATCAACACTTTTTTAATTGCCAACTTCTCTTGACTTCACAGGTAGTTTTCTGCTATACTTCATCTCTTAGTTATATCAGATAATTTGAATGTCAACTACTGTTAACAAGATTATTTAATGACACAGAAAAAATACAATTGGAAATAAAGAAAAAATCTAAATACAAAGCTGTACAAACCATCAAAATTTTACGAAAGTAACCACATATATTGTATTAATATGTGTATGTAGAAAATATTTGCATACACAATATACAATACATATACGTATATTATCATGTATGCAAATAATTCCTGCATACATATAAAGAACTATAATATGTGGCTGCTTTCATATATATATGCACATGGAAATGCATTGAAATAGTTAATAGCCTCTAAATCTTTTAGGGATGTCTACAGGCATTTTTTTAAAATATCTTTTAAAAATTCCAGTCTGACATAAAAGATGTTTGGAAGTTGCCACTCCATCCTAACAATAAGAAAAAACCTGAACAAACTGAAAAATCAACACCTCTTTTTAGATGAATCAGAGAAGTGAGGTCACAGAGCAAACCATTGACCCCAAAATTGGAGAGATGAACAGGCAGATATGGAGAATCATAACATACTGGAGCAGAAAAGCCCATGGGAGCCAGTACTGGGGTAGAAAAACCTGACTTGGCCGGGCACAGTGGCTCACACCTATAATCCCAGCACTTTGGGAGGCCGAGCTGAGAGGATCACTTGAGGTCAGGAGTTCAAGACCAGCCTGGCCAACATGGTGAAGCCCATCTCTACTAAAAATATAAAAATTAGCCGGGCATGGTGGTGCACACCTGTAGTCCCAGCTAGTCGAGAGGCTGAGGCAGGAGAATTGCTTGAACCCAGGAGGTGGAGGTTGCCAAGATCGCACCACTGTACTCCAGCTTGGGCAACAGAGTGAAACCGTGTCAAGATAGAAAGAAAGAAAGAGAGAAAGAGAGGGAGGGAGGGAGAAGGAAGGAAGGAAGGAAGGAAGGAAGGAAGGAAGGAAGGAAGGAAGGAAGAGAAAGGGACCTAACCTGTAACTGACAAATTGCTGGAGGCTCAGTATGAACAAGTCTGTCATACCAAAACTCCAGGAGGACCTAGTTATTGAGGGGCCCCCATACTTTCGTTAATTTTAAGTCCAGGAGCTCAACCAGGTTCCCACAATGAAGACTGAAGAAAAATCTTCTTATGTTTCCAGCAGGGGAAAGAGAAGAGAGGAAAAGTGGTTGCTTTGAAGAACACCAAAGCATTCTTTTCTTCTGAACGAGGTCTGCCTTCAAAAGAAAGTATTAATATTTTAGGGTCACACCCATAATCCCACACTTTGGGAGGCTGAGGCAGGAG
The DNA here is from genome assembly GCF_006542625.1 of Nomascus leucogenys. NCBI lineage: Eukaryota > Metazoa > Chordata > Mammalia > Primates > Hylobatidae > Nomascus > Nomascus leucogenys. Next base: position 109,829,564 of record NC_044386.1, on the reverse strand, counting down.
GACTCCTTGAGCCCAGGAGTTCAAGACCAGCCTAGGCAAGAAAGCAAGACCCTCATTTCTATTTTTAAAAAAAATTAAAAATTCATCAGGTTTGGCTGGGCACAGTGGCTCATGCCTGTAATCCAAACACTTTGAGAGGCCAAGGTGGGAAGTTTGCTTGAAACCAGGAGTTCAAGACCAACCTGGCCAATATAGTGAGACTCTGTCTCTTAAAGTGAGAGAGAGCAAGCGAGAGAGAGAGCAATACTATTTTACCAGAGCATAATTTACTGGGGTTTTGTCAGAGCCTAACCAACCTAGGGGAAGTGATATATCCAACTCCAGTCTCTTCCACCCATCCTGTCCTACCTAAAGCAGGGTGTGGGGGGGAACTTAAGGGCACTTGTGAAGTGCATAGTCAAGGGACACAGGCTCACTAAAACCCCTAATCATAGGACTATAGAATGTTTCCCCTCCCCCACACCTTATCACCACATCACTAAAGGTCTATTCACCAGAGTTCCTTTCTACCAGTACATAATGTCCAGCTTTAGAAAAAAAAAAAAAAAAAGGCATACTGAAAGAAAAATAACAGTTTGAAGAAATAGACTCAGAGCTGAGATGCTGGAATTATCAGATCATGAATTTAAAACAACTATAATTAATACAGTAAGGACTCTAATGGAAAAAAGTAAACATGCAAGAACAGATGGGCAATGTAAGTAGAGAGATGAAAATTCTAAAGTCAAAAAGAAATGCAATATATCAAAAAACACTGTAAGAGAAATGAAGAATGCCTTTGGATGGGCTCATTAGTAGATTACACATGGCTGGGGAAGTTATCTCCAAGCTTGAGGATATGTCAGTAGAAACATCTAAAACTAAAAAGCAAAGAGAAAAAATACTAAAAAATAGAATAGAATATCCAAGAACTGTGGGACAAATACAGAAGGTGTAACATAAATATTGTGAATATCAGGAAAAGAAGAAATAGAGAAAAAAACAGAAGAAATATTTAAAGCAATAATAACAGAATTTCCCAAAAAATAAATGTGAGACACCAAATCGCAGATCCACGAGGTTTAGAGAACACCAGGAAGAATAAATACAAAAAAATTACACTGAAGCATACTATTTTCAAACTACAGAAAATCAAAAATAAAGAAAAAATTCTGGAAAAAAAATAGAGGACAAAAATACCTTACCTGTAGAGGAGCAAAGATAAGAATTACATCTGAATTCTCAGCAACATTGTAGGCAAGAGGAGAATAGAGTGAAATATTTAAAGTGTTTAGAGAAAAAAGCCTCAACTAGATTTCTTTATCCTGTGAAAGTATATTTCAAAAGTGGAGAAATAATTTCTCAGACAAACAAACATTGAGGGAATTTATTGCCAGTAGACCTTCCTTTCAAGGAATATTTTTAAAAACTTCTTCAGAGAGAAGAAAATTGATAAAGTCCAGAAACTCAAATCTACATAAAGAAAGCAAGAATATTTGAAAAAGAATAAGTAAAAGTAAATAAAAACTTTTATGTTTCTTATTCCTGATTGGTATAACAGAGAATGGTTTGTTCAAAATAACGATGGCAATAATATATTTGATTATGTGTGTTCATGGGTATGTAAATATATACAGACTGTCCATGATGTCTGATGGTTCAACTTATGACATTTTTGACTTTACAATGGTATGAAAGGAACGCACATTCAGTAGAAACTGTACCTCTAGTACCCATCCAATCATTGTTTTTCACTTTCAGTACAGTTTTTAACAAATTATATGAGATATTCAACACTTTATTATAAAACAGACTTTCTGTTAGATGATTTTGCCTATATGTAGGCTAATGTAAGTGTTCTGAGCACATAGGCTAGGCTAAGCTATGATGTCTGGTAGGCTAGGTATATTAAATCCATCTTTCCCTTGTGATATTTTCCATTTATTAGGCTGTAACCCCAATGTAAGTTGAAGAGCATCCGTATACACTTACGTGTGCTTATGCTTATGTGAAATGAATAATAGCAATGATATAAGGGGTGAGAAGAAGGAATTAGGCTTATTGGTTTTTATAAGGTATTTGCACTACTTGTGAAGTGGTATGGTATTATTTGAAGGTGGAATGAATTAGTTGTAACTGTATATTGCAAATTCTATCTACAACAACCACTAAAAAGTTTTAAAAGCATAATTGATATGCTAAGAAAGAAGATAAAATTGAGAAAATTTATATAATGGTCAATTAAAACCACAAATGGCCTAAAAAGAGTGGAAGGCAAAAATGAAATAAAGAAAAAGGCAACAATAGAAAACAGTAATAAGTATGATAGATATCAACACAACTAAATTAATAATCACTTTAGACATTAATGGCCTAAATCTACCAATCTACCACTTAAAAGACAAATTGTCAGAGTGGACCAAAAAACAAGACCCAACCATATATTTCCCAGAAGAAACTCACTTTAAACATAAACATATATATTAAACGTAAAGGGATGAAGCCGGGTGCAGTGGCTAACGCCTGTAATCCCAGCAGTTTGGGAGGCCAAGATGGGCAGATCACCTGAGGTCAGGAGTTCGAGACCAGCCTGGCCAACGTGGTGAAACCCCATCTCTACTAAAAATACAAAAAGTAGCCGGGCATGGTGGCAGTCACCTGTAATCCCAGCCATTCAGGAAGCTGAGGCAGGAGAATCGCTTGAACCCAGGAGGCGGAGGTTGCAGTGAGCTGAGATCGTGCCATTGCACTCCAGGTTGGGTGACAAGAGTGAGACTCCATCTCAAAAAAAAAGTAAAAGGATGAATAGGCAAAGCACAGAGTTTTTAGGGTAACAAAACTATTCTGTATGGTATTATAGTGGTAGACACATGTCATTATACATTTTCAAAACCCGTAGAAAGTGCAACACCAAAAGTGAACTCTAATGAAAACCATGAAGTTGGTAGATAATGAGGTATCCACATAGTATTCAATACCATTTATTTTTGTTTTGTTTTGTTTTGTTTTGTTTTGAGACGGAGTCTTGCTCTGTCGCCAGGGCTGGAGTGCAATGGCGCAACCTCCGGCTCACTGCAATTCCTCTACCTCCTGGGTTCAAGCGATTCTCCTGCCCCAGCCTCCCAAGCAGCTGGGACTACAGGCATGCACCACCATACTCAGCTAATTTTTGTATTTTTAGTAGAGACGGGTTTCACCACGATAGCCAGGCTTGTCTCAAACTCTCTACCTCAGGCAATCCACCCACCTCAGCCTCCCAAAGTGTTGGGATTACAGGCATGAGCCACCGTGCCCAACCGTGTTAAATAAAATTTCTAAGAGGCCATTGACGGAGATCCTGCACAGGCCCCAGCAGAAAAACCTGAAAGGGAGTCACTCATGCTAAGTTTTCATATTACCAAACTAAAACATAAGCAGTTTACTTTTAAGATCTGACCTTCTGAGAAATCAGGAGAGAGGTGATAGCCAAATCCCCAAACAGGCAAGTTTTAGCCAGCGTAAGTAAGCTACCTCTGCATTAACTCATACAAGGAAAGTAGCCTGAGTAACCTGATGTTAACCAATCTGCTTTTTGCACTGTGCTACTTCCTTGTTCCTGCTCAACCTACCTTGCAAAAACCATGCCATGTCTAGCCTAGTGCCTTTCTATTTCATAAATGAGATGCTGCACAATTCATGAATCACAAAAGCCAATTCAATCATTAAACTCAATTTGTTGAAATTTTGTTTTTTAACAGTAACTTCATTGATTGTAACAAATGTACCATCCTCATATGAAATATTGATAGTGGAGGAGGCTGTGCATGTGTAGGGGGAGGGGCATGTGGGAACTTTTCACTCAATTTTTCTATGAACCTAAAACTATGCTTTAAAATAATGTCTATTCAGGCCAGGCACAGTGGCTCACACCTATAATCTCAGGTGCTTCGGAAGCCTAAGGCAGGAAGATTGCCAATAGTTGAAGACCAGCCTGGACTACATAGCAAGACCTCATCTCTGTGAGAGACAAAAATTAGCTGGGCATGATGACACACACCTAAAGTCCCAGCTACTCAAGAAGCTAAGGTGGGAGGATCAGTTGAGCCCAGGAGTTCAAGGCTGCAGTGAGCCGAGATTATAATACTGCACTCCAGCCTGGGTGACAGAGCAAGACCCTGTCTCAAAAAATAAATATAAAAACAGAAATAAAATAAAAATAATATTAAAATTAAATGGGAAATTTTAAATTTAATCTTTCTACATTCTCCAAATTTTTTAGAATACATATGTATTCCTTCTAAGTAAGCAGAGACAAAATGTGTTAAAATTTTACCATTTCCCTCTCCCTACTGCCAAAGAGGGAGACAAATCAAAGTAATCTATTGGGCTACTTCAAGCATTATACTTCCAAATCTTGAGTTGTTGGACGAATCATACACTCTCTTTCTCTGGAACCAGTTGAATTTGTTCTACAGTAAATATATAGAGAAGGGATTGTGACCATCTCTGATTAGCATCTTCCTCAAGTATCTGCTCCTAGTCCTCCCACCACTGTAACCCAAAGGATAGTAAGTGTGACTTTGTGGCACTGCTATGCATAATTTAGAGCATATTGATTAGCAAGGGACTGATGCTTTCTAAATGTTTGTAGCAGAGTCACTAACAAGGCATTACTATTTCATGGTTTTTCTGTTCATGTGTGAGGACACCTCAGACTGGACTTCCTGTCTGAGGCAGAAGAGGAAGGACAAAGGCTCCTGGGAACTGCAGTCTCCTCTGAAATGCTGAGCTCAAAGCAGGACCTCTTTTCATATATGCAAGTCATCATAGACTCTGAGATATGGGTTAGATACCAAGATGTGTATTTAGCCAGGAAGCATGTTTCCATGGCAATTTTATATTCCTATGTTTGCCTTTCTTTCTCCAACCAGGGTGTTAATTCGATTCAGAGCCTTTGCAGGCCTTGCCCATCTGCAAAGCAGGTGGGGCCTCAGCTGCTTCAACAGCTGCCAACAATCCTAGAAAATTAAGCCAAAACCCAGATAATCATGTTCACAGTAGTTATCTTGTGATCGCCTGCTATATTTTAAGAATTTTTTTTAATTCAGAGACATTCACAAAGATTTAGGACAATGAAGGTCATCGTTGCATTATTAGTAGCAGCAAAATACTAGAAATCATTTTAAAGTCCAACAAGAGGGGATTTTTAAAGCAAATCATGGTACATTTCATGTGATGGGATATTCTGAAACCATTAAAATCACTCTGGGAGACTATTTCATCATGAAGGTAAAGTACATGATAGAACATAAAGTGGAAAAACAGGGTTTGCAAATAGGCCATACAGTATGATCCCAATTTGGAATGTCTAAAAGGTGAGGTGTGTGCTCCAGAGAGCTGATTTCACACAGTTCCACCAAAGTACCAAAGCTGGCTCTTTCCTTGTGACCTCACCGCTGCCCATCCAGGTAGTGTATAGGCTCACAAGTGTACTTGACCTTTCAAGAGAGTCACTGGCCACACAAAGTAATTTGCAGCAGCATCTCAGGGAACAGATGGCCAACACTTGTGTCAGTTGGTCCATGGGCCAGAGACCCACTGGCTGGTCTCCATGGGCACTCCTAGCACAGTGGCAGGGAGGGAACTGCAGACTTATTTCCCCAGCACTGGTAATACAAATGCTTACCTACAGTGGGCAAGCGGGCAATGGGGGCCTGTGGCAACTCCCCTGGGGCTCTCATTGCCAGCAACAGATGGTGCTCACTCAGTCAGAGGCAACTCAGTACTGGTCCCCTCAGGTGGGTCTACGTAGTCCCCTTAAACCCACCAATTTCTTTCTCTAGCCAAGTGTTCTGTGCCTTCCATTCCCCCTCACATGCCTTTCCCCATAAGGAGATTCTTCATCTCCCCTAGGAGATGGGGACCTGGCTCCACTTTCCTTCTTGTTTTGTTTTGGTTTCATTTGGTTTCTTGTCTTTGTTTTGTTGTTGTTGTTGTCATTGTTGTTGTTTTTGAGACAGAGTCTTGCTCTTGTTGCCCAGGCTGTAGCGCAGTGGCGTGATCTCAGCTCTCTGTAATCTCCACCTCCAAGGTTCAAGCGATTCTCGCACCTCAGCCTCATGAGTAGCTGAGACTACAGGCACGCACCACCACACTCGGCTAAGTTTTTTTGTATTTTTAGTAGAGACAGAGTTTCACCATGTTGGCCAGGCTGGTCTCAAACTCCTGACCTCAAGGGATCCACCCGCCTCGGCCTCCCAAAGTGCTGGGATTACAGGCGTGAACCACCACACCTGGCCTTCCCTTCTTGTTTATCTCATTCAATTGTATGCACTTAATTATTCAGGACATGGACTTTCAGAATATTCACATCCCAGAGCTTGACTTTCAACGCTTTTAATTCTGATATAAGCATCAAAAGGCAATGTTGAACCTTTAAGAAGTGATGGGGTGGGCATAGGGGTGGGGCTGTTAGAAATGCCACAGGATAGAGCACAAGGGAATGAGGTAGGAGCAAGGACCTAGGATAGGATCTCAAAGTTGTATCCTACCACATAAATATTTGCATAGAATTAAGTATTGAAGAGACATACACCCTTAAGAATCATTACAATTATCTCCACATAGAGGGATGAGGGATAACTTTTATCTTCTGCTATATTTTTTCAAATTTTCTGCTATGAGCAAATATTATAATAGAAATGCATTTTATGCCAGGATTCATTTCCAATGACAGTTTGTAATGTAAAAAATTATGTATAGTCAATGTCGAATTCATTTAATTGTCTACCACATATGGTACTCAGACACATATTTAATCAACCCAACCAGTAATTCCTGTTGCACTGGAACAGATAGCTGTTTCTTTAGCTAAGCACTAGATGAGGTAGTCAGCCTGCATTTAAAGTTCATGCTGTACGAAAAATAAGCATCTTTAAACACTAGAATCACATACATTTAGCTGAATTTGCTTACGCTGAGTACATTTATAATGCAATTTCACTGTGCCCATAAAATCAGAAAAAGAAGCTATATTAAAAATGTATTACTCAAAAAAACTATTGAAGGAAATAACTTCAATACCCAACAACAAAAAAGACCCTGGGTCTTTCAGAGTGGCTCATGCCTATAATCCTGCACTTTGGGAGGCCAAGGCAGGAGGATCACTTGAGTCCAGGAGTTCGAGGCTGCAGTAAGCCCTGATCATGATCATGACACTACTCTCCACCTTGGATGACAGAGCAAAACCTGTCAAAAAAACAACAACAACGAAAAAAAAAACCCTGATTACCCAAGAAGCTGTGTAATCCTTTTTAATTCCCAAAAAATAATGCCCTGCTATTTGCCAACTATGACACTTACTAGATATAAATCAAATAAATCATTCTCCTGATCTGCATGGCATAACTGGACAGAGTAAATACTCAATGAATACTACTCACAGTTAGTCTGGATGTACAGGGACTTACTGGAATTGGCCAGCCTGGCTAGGATGGAACTGGTCAGATAACCATGCAGAGCATATGTAAATATTATCAGATCACAGAATTTCAGCGATGGAGAAGACAGAACAGAGAGGATCTGAGCCAAGCCCTTGTTTAACAGATGCAGACTCAGACGGTTAGAGAAGCAATGCATTTGGGCTAACAAGTTCACAGAGGTGCCTAGGAAAGTGGAAACCAGAACTCAGGTCTCCTGATTGCCCATCCTGAGTGCATCCTGAAGCTCCCTTTTTTTCAGAAAGGAGAAAACAGAAACAGAGAAAGCGGGTGATTTGAAAATATTTGGTGGGGAAACATCCTTAGACACAGAGCATACAAGCAAACTGGTATACAGTGGAACTCACCGAACATTGATTGAATAACATTCAGGATATGCTAATGACCTTTTTTAAATTTGAATTTTTAAATGAAACATGAAACATGCACATAATATAAATAAATAAATAAATGCTAAATTTTACAAGGAAAAAAATTAAAACCCTACCCCCTCATTCCCCCCCCCCCGTCTGAGGTAACCACCATTAACCATTATTGACAATTTGAAGACTGACTTTCCAAATTTTTTTGTACAGATATAAATAATTATTATACAAAAGTTGATTCATAATACATGCTATTCTGCACCTTCTTTTACTTCATATGAGAGACACTTTTTTATGTCAGTACACGTGGATTGCCTTATATGTTATAACGTCTGAATATTATTCATCCAGTACTCACATAATAACATCTCCCTTGAAGAACAGAGTGCGAAAAATGTTTAAAGCACTGTGGGGAAAAAAATGGGCATTTTATAAATGGTCTTGGGAATTTGGATAGTCATCTAGGAAAATGCAAAATTAGATCTATTCTTCATGCCATACATTAAAATAAATTTCAAATGTAAATATGAAATCATACAGAAGAAAACATGAGGGAAGTTATGCAACCTGGTAATGGGGAACTCTTACTTCTAACCGTTACACCAAATCCAGAAGCAGTAAAGCAAAAATGGATAAGCTTGACTACATAAATGTTTTTCCCATTGATCAGACAAGAGAAAGAAAAAGAGAGGGTAAGAGAACCTAGATTTAAGAGACACTTAAGAGATAAATCAATCAAATTCAGTGAATGAACCTTGTTTGCATCCTTACTCCAACAAACCAAGTATAAATACACACACACTCAGACACATGTATAAGACAATTGGGGAAATTTGAATACTGACCAAATATTTGAGATTAGAAAGTAGTAATTTCTTAAGTAGTTTAATGATATTGTAGGTTATATTTTTTTAAAAAGCACATATCTTTTAGAGATCCATACTGATAGATTTATGGATAGAATAGTAAGTTTTGGATTTGCTTTAAAATAATCCAGGGAGTAGGGCGGGAAGAAGTAGTTGTCACATAGATGAAATGAGAATGGCCACAGATTTAATAATTGATGATACTGTGTAAAAGTAAATGGTAGCTCATCATACTATTTTCTTCTTTTTTGTATATGCTTAAAATTTTCCACGTTAAACACTAAAATTGTAAAATATCACTGATACAGTGCCACAGTCAAGGAAACCTGCCCTGACTTTAGTTCTGCCACTTAATTTGTTGAGCAATCACAGGCAAATACAAATTTCTTTGTATAATTACAATTTATACACTGCCTTATCATTCTGCTAATTTAGGTATATGTTCATCTCCCAGTTAAACTCCAAACCTTAACATCAGGAATAACATTTTTTGTTCATCTTTTTTCCCCAGTGCCTATCTTGGTGTAGGATTAGATGGGGTTATGTTTCTCAAATTTTTCCATGTGTGGAGAGCTAAGTGCTTACTCAACACAAATGTGATCTGCTGGCTTTAAATAAATTAGATAAAAATTAGTATTAATTTTTAAGCATGTTGATTAAAAATATCATTAACGTTAAGAGTAATCACATTTTATCAATGACAGTAAAAACTGACAGAATAAGTGGTTATCAGAAGTGGGAGGCAGTGGGGGTGGGTGTGGAAGACATAGGTCAATGGGTACAAGGTTGCAGTTAGGTGGGAATGAATAAATCTGGACATTAAAGTACGGCATGAGGACAAAACAAAACTATTTTTGTTTTGTTTTTTGAAGACAGGGTCTCACTCTGTCCCCCAGGCTGGAGTACAGTGGCACGATCTCAGCTCACTGCAACCTCTGTCTCCCTGGCTCAAGCCATCTACCCACCTCAGCCACCAGAGTAGCTGGGACTACAGGCATGCACCAGCATGCCCAGCTAATTTTTGCGTTTTTTGTGAAGACAGGGTTTTGCCATGTTACCCAGGCTGACCTTGAACTCCTGAACTCAGCCTCCCAAAGTGCTGGGATTACAGGCGTGAGCCACCATGCCTGGCTGAAGACTGTAGTTAATAATATTGTATTTTATACTGGAGATTCGCTAAAAGTGTAGATTTTGGGTGCTCTTACCACACACACAAAAAAGGTAACTATGTGAGATGTGAAATAATGGATACCTTAAGTTGCTCAACTGTAGAAATCATTTACTATATATATCAAAACATCATGTTGTAGCCCTTAAGTTTATAAAATGCAATCATAAATGAAAATAAATTTTTAAAAGTAGAATTGGTAGACAATAAGTGATAAAATATTTAAAATTATATTTTTAAATTATAAAAATAAAATAATATTAATATTAATAGACATTTTATCAGCTATAGAAATATCCTTTGTAATCTTTCACCAATGTCGCTGTATCTGGCTTAGCGTTCTATAGCTTGAGCTATAGGTTAGGTTCTATATCCTTCCTCCTGTTAAAGTTTATTTTCCTCCTCTGTATTTTTACTAAATTAGAAAATTTCATCTCAGAGTTCAGGTCATCGGGAATGTCAGTGAATGTCTGGTGTCTCTTTTACACAAATTTGGGAAATCGAATGGAAAATAAAAGTGTTTCTTAACCCCATCAAAAGGTGGGCAAAGGACATGAACAGACACTTCTCAAAAGAAGACATTTATGCAGCCAAAAAACACATGAAGAAATGCTCATCATCACTGGCCATCAGAGAAATGCAAATCAAAACCACAGTGAGATACCATCTCACACCAGTTAGAATGGCCATCATTAAAAAAACAAGAAACAACAGGTGCTGGAGAGGATGTGGAGAAATAGGAACACTTTTACACTGTTGGTGGGACTGTAAACTAGTTCAACCATTGTGGAAGTCAGTGTGGTGATTCCTCAGGGATCTACAACTAGAAATACCATTTGACCCAGCCATCTCATTACTGGGTATATACCCAAAGGATTATAAATCATGCTGCTATAAAGACACATGCACACGTATGTTTATTGCGGCACTATTCACAATAGCAAAGAGTTGGAACCAACCCAAATGTCCAACAACGATAGACTGGATTAAGAAAATGTGGCACATATACACCATGGAATACTATGCAGCCATAAAAAATGATGAGTTCGTGTCCTTTGTAGGGACATAGATGAAACTGGAAAACATCATTCTCAGTAAACTATCTCAAGGACAAAAAACCAAACACCGCATGTTCTCACTCATAGGTGGGAATTGAACAATGAGAACTCATGGACACAGGAATGGGAACATCACATTCCAGGGACTGTTGTGGGGTGGGGGGAGGGGGGAGGGACAGCATTAGGAGATACACCTAATGCTAAATGACGAGTTAATGGGTGCAGGAAATCAACATGGCACATGGATACATATGTAACAAACCTGCACATTGTGCACATGTACCCTAAAACCTAAAGTATAATAAAAAAAAAAAAAGTGTTTCTTACTGAATACAACTTTCTTCACCCTGTCGGATGCTACATTGACAGAAATCATATCTGAAAGACAAGGGGCAAATGTTTCTGTTCTGGGACGACTGTGAAGACAGACTTTTTCACTCTTTCATTGACTGTGGCTCTAGAAAGTATTGTTTCATGTTCTATTGCAGTACTTGGATGCAGATGTGGATTTTTAAATATGCAGCACTGTTACAGAAGGTAGCGAGCCAGACATGAGCAGGGCAGGAGAGCCCCCTGACCTCCCTGCACCGGGCGACCACCAGGTGATAGTCAGGCAGTTGTTAAGCTGTCTCTCCAAAATAATAATTGGATGCAGCCGGGACCAGGGAAAGGCAGTCTCCCAATAGGCAGAAACACCTAGAACTAAGATCTCAGGAGTTGGGCGAGTGGGTTCACGCATGCGCATTAAGAGGCAAACCAGCAGAGTTTCACAGGTATATGACCTTCTGGGAACATTCTACTGGTAAGGGAAGAATGCTTCAAGGGAGCATGTGTACAACTCCAGGAAACACAGGTGCATGCGTACAGCCCACCCCAAAGGAAGAATGAGGGGGCGGGAGAGGGACACAACACTGGAAGGGTGCCAGTGTATGAAACCCCAAGTCAAAGGTCAAACAGCACACTTGATCCCTCAAGGCACCCGCTTGGCCCTCTTCCAAGTGCACTTCCTTTCACTCCTGCTCTAAAGAAGATTTTTAATAAACTTTCACTCCTGCTCTAAAACTTGCCTCAGCCTCTCCTTCTGCCTTATGTCCCTCGGTCAAATTCTTTCTTCTGAGGAGGCAAGAATTGAGTTTTCTGCAGATCCATATGAATTTGCCACGGCTAACAGCATTACATCTTGGTTTTCTTAATTTTCTTCTCTAGCAAATGAAAAAAAAAAACACATTAACTATTGACTATTGGTAATCTATCAAATTCCCAGAAATCAAATTCTTTGCACCATCATTTAGCCTACTGAAGAAATTCTGATATCGTCTCCTGAGCATATGAGGTATTTTGTCCCTAATGTGAGAGCTTAGACCCCTAGATTACACCATTCAAGATACTAAGATTTATGAATTAAGATTAAAAGCAGCATTATGAAAAACATTTATTTTAATGTCATTCCTTATTTAAAGACAAGAGTGTACCATTCCCACCCACAAAAATACCCTCCACTGGGGAAAAGCAGGGTGTTGCTCTAACTGCCTGTTTCTCCAGTCGGCATGCCCAAAAAATGTGCACATAGAGGCCACAGTTTGTTCTTACAATTTGCAGTATTTCTGTCAATGCTAAATCAAGATTAGGAGGCGTATAGTTAAGTGCCAATTATTCTTTGTGAGAAAGCATTTTGTGATTTGACACTCAAGAGCCCAGGAATTTGAGAGCAGCCTGGGCAACATAGGGAGACCCCACCTCTACAAAAAAAAAAAAATTTAAATTAACAAGGTATGGTGGCACACACCTGTTGTCCCAACTACTAGGGAGGCTGAGGCCAGAGGCTCATTTGAGTCCAGGAGGTCAAGGCTGCAGTGAGCTGTGATCACACCACTGCACTCCAGGCCTGGGTGATAAAGCAAGACCTTATCTCAGAAAAAAAAAAAAAAGAAGGCAAACTTTTTCATCTACACATGCACTATCAGACATGAACCACAATGTTCAAGCAGCACGATCTGTGAAAGTAAACCAACTGGAAGCAAGCCAATTAGAATGACCACTGACAACATATGAGTTAACTGTAGTCTAGTCATAAGTTCATTCTATTGTATGAATATGTTCAGCAGTGAAAATAAATGAATCAGAGCTAAGTACAGCAATATGGATGAATCTCAAAAACATATTGAACAAAAGAAGCAAGTCACAGGAAAGCATATGTGATTTCATTTATAGAAAGTAAAAAAAGGTAAAAGTAAACAATAAGTTATTTAGTGATACATATGCAGGTGGTAAAGCTAGAATGAAAAGAAAGGGAATTAAAGATAGAAAAGTTAGGAACACAGTAAGGGAGGGAGACAAGGAAGAGAGAGGGGCGCCACTGGGGAAGGTGGATGTGGGGGCCTGTAAAGTACTGGCAATGGTCTAGTTCTCCCAGGTGTTTGTTATACAACTACTCATTTTACTGACTTTTGTTTTTTTGGGGACAGAGTCTCGCTCTGTCTCCCAGGCTGGAGTGCATTGGCATGACCTCAGCTCACGGCAACCTCCACCTCCCAGGTTCAAGCGATTTTCATGTCTCAGGCTCCCAAGTAGCTGGGATTACAGGAATGTACCACCACACCTGGCTAATTTTTATATTTTCAGTAGAGATGGTGTTTCGCCATGTTGACCAGGATGGTCTCAAACTCCTGGCTCAAGTAATCTAAGCACCTAGGCCTCCCAAAGTGCTGAGATTACAGGCGTGAGCCATAGTTCCTGGCCATTTTACTGTTTTTCTTAAATGTGTAAATATAAGTTTATACCTTATATCAAGATATAATACCACTTCTCTGAATATATCACACAGCCACACACAAAACTCTCTGAGCCATTGATGCATTCATGTGACTTATGTCAACAAAATAATACAGTAACTATAGATTAACAAAAATATATGCAAATGATATAGAAATATTCATTAAAACAATATTAGTTACAACTCGGCCAGGCACAGTAGTTCATGCCTGTAAACCAAGCACTTTGGGAGGCCGAGATGGGCAGATCACTTGATGTCAGAAGTTCAAGACTAGCCTGGTCAACATGGTGAAACCCTGTCTCTCAAAAAATACAAAAATTAGCCAGGCATGGTGGCATGCACCTGTAGCCCCAGCTACTCAGGAGGCTGAGGCATGAGAATTGAACCCAGGAGGTGGAGGTTGCAGTGAGCCAGGATCGTGCCACTGCACCCCAACCTGGGCAACAGAGTAAGACCCTGTCTCAATTAAATAAAATAATAAAATAAAACAATATTAGTTATAACTATTGTTAGCTGAGACTGACCAACACAGTCCTTTGATTGCAGAAAGTAGCTTCCAGCTGTGCCTCCACACCTTCAGCAGGATGAATCACTTTCCTCTGACCTGCTCTCTTTCATCATTTCCCTTGTCTTCATAAGTCTTTCTTAATACAATGAACCAAGAGTTGATTGGATTTATGCCTTGGGAGGAGGTTGACGTAGTCAGTGAGTCAGGGCACAAGCTCTGGGGAGAGATCTGGTGCATTGACATCTCACCATTGAAAGCTATGTGACTTTGCTTCTGTGCTTTACTTTCCTATTCTGTAAAACAGGCATAAGAATAGTACCTCAGCCGGGCGCGGTGGCTCACGCTTGTAATCCCAGCACTTTAGGAGGCCGAGGCGGGCGGATCACGAGGTCAGGAGATCGAGACCACGGTGAAACCCCGTCTCTACCAAAAATACAAAAAAATTAGCCGGGCGTGGTGGCGGGCGCCTGTAGTCCCAGCTACTCGGAGAGGCTGAGGCAGGAGAATGGCGTGAACCCGGGAGGCGGAGCTTGCAGTGAGCCGAGATTGCGCCACTGCACTCCAGCCTGGGCGACAGAGCAAGACTCCGTCTCAAAAAAAAAAAAGAATAGTACCTCACAGTGTTCTTGAGTTAATACACATACACGAGCATTTACTCCAGTGCCTACTGTATGGTAAATCCTCCTACAAATGTTGACAGTTCTTTTTCAAAACGGCAGTCACATTCAGCGGTCCCACCCCCTTGAAACTGTACCCTAGTAACCCTAGTAATGAAGACGGTGTTATTGGTAACAACCTTTTACTCAGTACCTGTGATGCACCAGCATTGTCCAGGGTGCTTTGGATATAATAACTCACTTACTTGTTTCAGTAAATTCTCTGCTGTCCACTCGATTGGAGTTTGGGGTGTCCTCTAACTCTTCGCTCAAATATTTACACACAAATAATCTTACGATTTATTCCACAGATAGCTAATCCCATCTAGCATGTACTTTCCTATTCAGTTTTCTGACTACAACCTCATTGCCTTTATTTCCTAATTTACAGGTTGGGCAGCTACCTTAGCGCAAGCCCCCTTGAAACTGCTTAGGGAATGGAAAAGAAAACAAGCAAGAGAAAGAGAGTGTGTGCATCAGAATGAGCTTTCAGAAACAAATTAACTTTCTTGAAAAAGGTCCATTCTCCTAGAAGAGAGTGAAACTGGCTGTGCTTCGAGCCCCCAAGTTGTAAGCAAGCTAAGAATTTCGAAGACTAAAACTAGAAATCCTTGGCAAAACCCTCATCAATCAAGCAGTGAAGCACCTCTGGCAAGTGCCATGACACTGAGAATCAGATTGAAATTTGTCCATTGAAGATGCCTTTG
Organism: Nomascus leucogenys; assembly: GCF_006542625.1. Lineage (NCBI taxonomy): Eukaryota > Metazoa > Chordata > Mammalia > Primates > Hylobatidae > Nomascus > Nomascus leucogenys. The sequence goes on along the minus strand of NC_044386.1, from coordinate 109,814,006 downwards.
TCAGCTCCCCAGATTTAAGATCCAGACTCACAACTTCCCTCTGCACATTGTAGTTAAATGATCAGGGAAGAAAAGTAGCCTAAAGGCCCCTTCGTGCGTTTTCTGTTTACTTGTCACAGATGCTGACCCGTTCTCTAGATTTCCAGAGTTACCGACCCATAGGAGAGCTTGACTTTCACAGAACCTGCACCAGCTCAGAGCCCTACTTACAGATCAAGACACCTGGGAAAATGCTACTGAGTGAAAGAGCCACAGAGGGGGGTGCAGATAATAGGCACTGCAGTGTCCTGTGACAAGTCCTCATGGGCTAAATTGGAAGGCCTGGTCCCTGCTTTGAAGAGATATTGGGGAAGCCAATAAAATTAAAATAAAACGTAATGAACATAGCCTTTAAAAGCACTTCCCAGTACAGTCTTCATCTGTCCTTCCCCAGGACTCTTGGAAGCGGATACGATTTTTCCTGTTTTACAAAAGAGGTCTCCGAGGCTCTGTCCAGGGTGACAGGGCAGTTACTATGGCAGCTGGGGTCTGAGTCCGACTGAATGTCTCTGAAACCTCCCCTGTTACTGCCCTGTGCTCCAGTGCATTCTGTACACAGAGTGCATTCCAGCTATATGCCAGGTATTGTGCTAGGTGCTGGGAGAAAGTAGAGACAGGACAGAGTCCCCGAGAGCACAGTCCTCTGATAGGTACTGACAAATACACAAGCACATCAAGTCCTGGGCAGTGACTGCCACATCTTGGCACAGAAGAGAGGCACCTCCACCATGGGGCCGGAGAGATAACCAGGAATTGGTCAGACAAAGGAGAATGTTCCATGAAGCCTTGAGCAATCTTCAATTTGTCAGCCAAAATCACAGTGCTATTCTACTCTTTAGGGCTCATGGAATTCATGTACTTCACATCTTTATACTGTCAGGTAAATATTTTTAAAAGAATCATCTACTCTAGAAAAAAATGGATATACAATACACACATGTTTTGTATACGTATTTATGTATCCACGTACGTATGTATGTATTACATTGGCACAAAAGTAATTGCAGTTCTTGCCATTAAAAGTAATGGCAAAAAACACAATTACTTTTGCATCAGTCTAATAGGTATATTTTATATATATATATATATATATATATATACACACACACACACACACACACAAACACACACAGAGATAGATTTAGATAATTACATACAGGACAAAAATTCATTAAATTCATTGAGTATCATTTTTCCTTGTATAATGTTACCTAGTCAGCCAGTTGTTTCAGTTATTCACTTATTCAATTGTTTGTTTAAGAGACACTTTAAAAGTACTTACTGGGTCTAGATGTGCCTCACAGGGTGTTACGCACTGACACAAGGCCCCTACCCTCATGGCACTCACATTCTACTGGGAGAGGCAGACACAAGTAAACTTAAATAAACGAGATATTTGCAGACTGAAATAAGTCTCACAAAGTAAATACAGTAATGAAAAAGAGGGAGACAGGAGGGGTCACTTTAGATAGGAACATCAGAGCAGTCTGTTTTGAGGAAGGGATATCTGAGCTGAGGCCTGGCAATTTCAAGAGCTGGGAATAGCATTCCAAGTGAGCGGACGTGAAAAACAAAGGCCTAGAGGCAATAAGAGCTTGTGTTATCTGACCTGGTTCTCAACCTTCGCTGTCCATTACACTCACCTGCCACCCTCCTGGCATATCAATATGTATCACCAACCAGAGAAGTTCACCTGAGCCCTGGTGTCAAGAGTTTTTACTGGAGTTTCATTGTGTAGGCATGATTGATTGAATCATTGACCACAAAATTGAACTCAGCTTCCAGTTCCCTTCCCCTCTCCATCATTCAGGTTGATATCACCCAGCTCAAAGCCCCAATCCTCTAATCACATAGTTGGTCGTTCTGTCATGGTAGGCCTCTATCCTGAGTCATCTCGTTAGCAGAAACTCAGATGTAATCCGAGGGGCCCACCATGAATGATAAAGACACTCCTACCACTTGGGAAATCCCAACGGTGTAGTGATTCCCTCCCAAGAACTAGAGACAAAGACAATTCTTCAAGGCTAGTTGCTGAGCTGGAGGAGGGGAGGCTTGATGAAGGCTGAGGCTATAAACAGGAGTGTGGTTTTGGATGTGTGAAGTTTGGATCACCTCTTAGACAGCCAAGTGGAGATGTCAGGTAGACAGTTTGCTGACCTGACGGCCTCCCGGGGGAGGTCTGGGCTGCTGATACAAATCTGAGAACCATCAGCAAGTTAATGGCATTCAAAACCAGTGGACAGGATGAGATCCCTTAGCAAGCTGACAGTAAAAGAGAAAATAAATGATCTAGGCCTAAGCCCCAAAGCAAACCATCATTTGGAATTATTATGACCTACAACTCTGATTTTCCTGCTCTTTCATCTTTATCTGCTCAGGCAGCAAAAAATGAAAGGTTGTCCCAGTTGAGGTAAGTCTCATCTTTTAATATGCATAAACCTCCTCAAAAATCATGTTTTCGAACATGAAGCAAAGCCAGGAGCTTCCCACAGTGATAACAGATTCAAGCTGGGGAGGACACATACTGTTTATTATCTTCTAACACAGACAGTAATATAGAACAAGAAAGAGGCAGAAAGCCAGAACATTTGAAATAACACTCGGGTTATACAAAGACATATTCTTTGCACCAATGTAAAACTATAAAAGGATAAAAATGATGTATTTTTCATTTCAACAGCAGTTTCCCCTTATTTATAATGTTCAGTTTCCCTACAGTAAATGTAACACAAATGATATTGTTTGAATTTTTTAAAAAAAGAAAAGAAAAGCCTCAGATATGGTAGCCCCAGATACTCAGGGGGCTGAGATGGGAAGATCACTTGAGGCCAGGAATTCAAGTCCATCCTCGGCAACATAGGGAGATCTCATCTCTAAAAATAAAAAAGAACTTGTTCATTCCTTATTGCAAACAAAATTTACTTATTCAGCTTCTTTTTTTTTTTTTTTTTTTTTTTCTGAGATGGAGTCTTGCTCTGTCGCCCAGGCTGGAGTGTAGTGGCACCATCTTGGCTCATTGCAACCTCCACCTCCGGGGCTCAGGCGATTCTCCTGCCTCCGCCTTCTGACTAGCTGGTATTATAGGCACGCACCACCATGCCCAGATAATTTTTGTATTTTTCGTAGAGACGGGGTTTCGCCATATTGGCCAGACTGATCTCAAACTCCTGACCTCAAGTGATCCACCCACCTCAGCCTCCCAAAGTGCTGGAATTACAGGTGTGAGCCACCGTGCCCAGCCTACTTGTTCAGATTCTACGAGTTAATGCAAAACTACTGGAAGTCCAATACAGGAACTATCCTTCAGAGCACTGCCACTTCAGACCAAGATTATTAGGGAGATACTCAACAAGATCTTCATCTACAGCCATCCCAAGGGTAATGATAATATTTAATAATAAAAAGAGCATTTAACATTCATGGAGCTCTTAGGATATGCTAGCCCTCAGCTAAGTGCTTCAGAGACATTATTGTTACACAGTAATATATTTAATATTTATTTAACAGATGCATTTAATTTTTATTTAATAATATGCTTGATATGTATTAAGCAATAACACTGAAAAATATATATTATTTCTACCCCTAATATACAGGTGAGAAAACTAGGGCTTACAGAGATCAAGTAACTTGCTTCTCGACAAGCCACAAGACATTTAACCTAGATAACAGGGCCACCCAGTTAGGAAGCAACAAAGCCACGATACTAACCCAGTTCTGTCTGAAGCTGAAGCAGTAAGAGGCCCAGGAGTTAAAGGAGAGATCGTCACTTAAAATATGTCTGGGATGCATGAGTGCTTCACTGACGGAGTTTTTTCCTGCTAGAAGTAATTTAGTTCAATGTGCAGGTCCTGTGAGGTTCCTGTGCTTTCTCGGCCAGCAGGAGTGAGAAGAGGCAAGACGGTCTTTCCGCAGCACTGAAGTGGCTGCTGGGTGAAGGGAGTTCAACAATGGAGTCAGGCATTCCGTTGTTCAGCTTCAGGTTAATTGACTTTCAGGCTTTTCTTATTTCTCCCCTTTCAATCATTGAGGCTGTCTGGATTAGAGGCACTCTCCCTCCTCTACTCTAGGCCAGAAACTCACCGCAGCTGTCTGTGAATGGGCGAGGGAACTTGCCACCCCAGGTCAGGCCACTGGGATTGTGCCAATTACCTTTTATGTGCCAAGTGGCAAGGTATCAGAATGTCTAGACATCAGGACACCAGATTATCGATAACAACTATTATTTATTAATCATTTGCTCATTATTACATATATTATAAATATAATATAGTTCATATTTTTATTATGAATATGAAGTTGTTTATATTTTTATTATAAATATAAAGTTTATATTTTTATCATTATATAAAGTTTATATTTTTATCATTATATAATATAAAGTGGTTTTTATTATTAAAGTTGTTTCCATTATTATGTTTATAAATTATTTATCACTTACTATAGTAATAAGAGCCATTAATTATTAAGTGCCTTCTATGCATCAGGCATTTAACAAATATTTTTATTTTGTCTTCATAGCACTCAGCATGGAGGATAATATAGTCCCCTATAGAGACTCAGAAGATTTCAAACTTGCCCAAAGTCACACAGTGGCAGAGCCGGGACTGGACCCAGCTGTCTAGGACTCCTAAATGCATGTACTTTGCCATATAAATTCTGCCTCTAATACACTGGATTGCAGTCCCTTAGCTCCAGGCAGAAGTCAGAGGTATCTGTTTATCACGGATGTCAGTGTCTGCTAGACTCAGCCCTATGGAGCTGCAGGTAATAAAAATCTCCCATCTATTTTATGAAACTGAATATATTAACATTTGGACAGCCATTACTACTCAGTGCCCTGATACTGCAATAGCCTCAGGAGTTATTGACACGCATGGAGTTTTTTCTCTCCATGCCAATGGTGCCACACTGATGTGCCTTTGTAAATTTAATTTTTTTTTTTTTTTTGAGAAGGAGTCTTGCTCTGTCGCCCAGGCTGGAGTGCAGTGGCTTGATCTCAGCTCACAGCAAGCTCCACCTCCTGGGTTCACGCCATTCTCCTGCCTCAGCCTCCCAAGCAGCTAGGACTACAGGCGCCCACCACCACACCTGGCTAATTTTTTTGTATTTTTAGTAGAGATAGGGTTTCACCGTGTTAGCCAGGATGGTCTTGAACTCCTGACCTCGTGATCTGCCTGCCTTGGCCTCCCAAAGTGCTGGGATTACAGGCATAAATTTAATTTTTTAATTCATATGTTTGTTGTTATAATTTTTTCTCCCTCCTACCTCACTATTAGGTTGTAAGCTACCACAAATGTTTCACTCATGTCCTTGTGCCTGCTAGGGTGTCTTACTAGGGTGGCACACTGTTGACCTTTGGGCTGGATAGTTTATTTTGGGTCGGGGGCATCCTGTGCATTATAGAATATTTATCAGCAGCCCTGGCCTCTACCTTCTAGATGTGAGTTGTGACTCTCCTTTCCTCCCCTCCTCCCCAGGCATGCCTATCAAAGATGTCTCTGGACATTGCCAAATGTCCCCTTTTGGGGAGGGGCAAAATCACTCCCATTTAAGAACAATTGTTCTAGGTGAGTACACACCCACACAAATGCACACAGACACATTTCTTTTTTTTTATATATACTTTAAGTTCTAGGGTACATGTGCACAACGTGAAGGTTTGTTACATATGTACACATGTACCATGTTGGTGTGCTGCACCCATTAACTCGTCATTTACATTAGGTGTATCTCCTAATGCTATCCCTCCCCCCACCCCTCGCCCCGCAACAGGCCCTGGTGTGTAATGTTCCCCACCCTGTGTCCAAGTGTTCTCATTGCTCAGTTCCCACCTGTGAGTGAGAACATGCAGTGTTTGGTTTTCTGTCCTTGCAATAGTTTGCTGAGAATGATGGTTTCCAGCTTCATCCATGTCCCTACAAAGGACATGAACTCATCTTTTTTATGGCTGCATAGTATTCCATGGTGTATACGTGCCACATTTTCTTAATCCAGTCTATCATTGGTGGACATTTGGGTTGGTTCCAAGTCTTTGCTATTGTGAATAGTGCCCCAATAAACATACATGTTCTTGTGTCTTTATAGCAGCATGATTTATAATCCTTTGGGTATATACCCAGTAATGGGATGGCTGGGTCAAATGGTATTTCTAGTTCTAGATCTCTGAGGAATCGCCACACTGTCTTCCACAATGGTTGAACTAGTTCACAGTCCCGCCAACAGAGTAAGAGTGTTCCTATTTCTCCACATCCTCTCCAGCCCCTGTTGTTTCCTGACTTTTTAATGATCGCCATTCTAACTGGTGTGAGATGGTATCTCATTGTGGTTTTGATTTGCATTTCTCTGATGGCCAGTGATGATGAGCATTTTTTCATGCACACAGACACATTTCTAATATGCTACATCTTATAGTGCTGCTCAATGGAGGAAAGAGCTAGCCAGGCTTATCAGACAAAAACATAAGAAAAGAAATAGAAAATAAGCTTGGCATGATACTTTGAGGAAATCTCACAGAAGCCTTCATAAGTTTCAGCTCAGAATGTCTGTGAAGTATTCCTGTTGCTCAGAAGCCTATTTTGTTTTCTATACGTCTGTACTTCTGAAGAGGGAAAGTCCTCAGATAAGTGACAATATAAAACAAAATTTACTACATCTGCCACGATGGTGACCTCCTGTGTTCCTATCATGTCACTCAAATAGCCAGTCTGTGAAGCAAAATATTACCTACAAATCTCCACTTTTCCTACAACAGATACATTGTACAACATTTCCATTCTACTTGAATCAATACTTCTCTTGATAAAAATATATAGGTACTGGTTAAAATATTACTGTAAAGTTGATTCCTTCTCATGTTTTCCATCCCATGAGAGTACGTGAGATAATACTGCATTGATTCTTCTTTGCACAGATACCTTTACCTATTCAAATTCTGACTTTTGAATAGACTTGCCCGGAGAATATCTGTGAGGCAAACAGTGTGATGGTCTCCATCATTTAGAACTTGCTGCCAATGTGCGTGTTCAGCTACTGATAGCAGCATGCTGGAAGAATTTATTCCTGTCTCATAAGAACTTGGTCGATTTTTTTCTTGCTCTTAAGATATCATCTTGTCAAAAAAATGAAACCACTCAGAGTCATTCATACACACAGTTGTTTGCATTATTTGGTCGTCCACGGTTGCTGATTGGGAAAAAAAAAATCCTTATCAATGGTACAGATGGAATTGCTGGGTCATAGGATGCCTGCATTTTCAACTCTAAGATATGATGCCAATGTGTTCTCTCAATGGCTAAACCAATTAAAAATTCCACCAGCGGCATATTAAAAGTATACCTACTTCTCACACAAATGGGTGTCCAATTACACTAACAATATTTGGAAACATATATTACATTTGCATTACTACAATCCATTGAGGAATTTTACCTTTTTAAATAATTTGTTGACAGATAGATATGCTTCTGCCTGCTCTCTGACCAACCTGCTGAGGAGATACTGAGTCTGGAGATAGTTTGCTTGTGCAAATACAAACAGGAAGCTCCAGAACACCTGATATGAACCTCAACCTTCTCTCTGAGTGGACTCCAAATGACCTCTCTTTCTTGCCATTTTCACTGCTGAAGTTGGAAAGTGACTTTGAGGACATTAAAAATTACATTTTTCCAGATTCGTTGATTTGAGTCATGAGTATTCCCGTGTAGAAACGATTGGCTGACCATCAAAGATAAGGGATCCCTTCCACCGTGCACAGTCGTTGTGGGAAGGGGCTGCCCAGCCCCATTTCTAGGCAGGACTAGCTCTCACCAAGGAAATGATGCTGGGCTGTCGTCTCCTGCAGGTCAAAATGACTAAGAAACATAAGTGTCTTCCACACAATCGCTCTCCCTGACCCATCTGCTGAATGAAAATAACTCCGGGGACTGAGCAGAGGGCAGAGCCACAGGATGGAAGGCTCCTGGGCTCTGAGTAGCCATACTGAACACTTCCCAACCAGTATGGACCAGGAAACTAAGAGAGAAATATGTTTGTTCGTGTTAATCCACTGAGAAGCCGTGTTAATCTGCTACAGCAGCTAACATCACCCAATTAATACAGAAAACATATGCAGCTAAAATAGACCTGAATATATATTTGGAAAAATTTGAATTCTTCCCTTCCATAAAGAAGTATACATATTTGCAGTTCCCAAGTTCATAGATGCAGGATCCAAGGGTCAAGTGTCTTCAAAAGCCAGCAGCTTTGAATTTGCTCTTAACCCCTCTTGGACGTAGGCTTCTGAGCCATAAAGGCAGTAAAGTCACTGGCCCAGTGCTCAGTACCAGTTGGTATTCATTAAATGTCAATTTCCCTCATCTCCTCAGATTTTAATCTCTAACTGAATAGAGAGATGCTGCTCAGACACTCTACATTGTGGAGGCATAATCAAATATAAACCACCTGATCAAAAGTAAAAACAGGAAAACGAAGCCTACATGAAAAGAAAGCACAGAAATCTTTCTTGGCCACAAGTACATAGAAACACCATCTGCTCTTGCCTGATTCTGCTGCTGTCCTTAGTGTATGGTTACTGTTAGACCTTGATACTGGTGTTTGTTTTGTTTTGTTTTGTTTTGTTTTGTTTTGTTTTGTTTTGTTTTGTTTGAGACAGGGTCTTGCCTGTCACTCAGGCTAGAGTGCAGTGGCACAATCTCGGCTCACTGCAGCCTCGACATCCCAGGCTTCAAGTGATCCTCCTGCCTCAGCCTCCTGAGTAGCTGAGATTACAGGCACACACTACCATGCCCAGCTAGTTTTTTTTTATTTTTTGTAGAGATGGAGTCCCACTGTGTTGCCAAGGCTGGTCTCAAACTTCTGGGCTCAAGCAATCCTCCCACCTCAGCCTCCCAATGTGCTGGGATTACAGGCATGAGCCACTATGCCTGTTCCTTGAAATTGTTTTGATCTCTTCAGAAATCATTTTCAGGAAGCAAAGGCCAGCTCACAGTATGCTTTTATACTATCTTATCAACTTTGTTTTGTGCTCATTTAAAAGATAATTTTGTCCCAGCTACTATGGAGGCTGAGGTAGGAGAATTGCTTGAACCTAAGAAAATATAAACCACTTGATCAAAAGTAAAAACAGAAAAAGGAAAGAAAGAAAGAAAATTTTTAAAAATTTGATTCTGGATCATATATCAGTAGAAAAAATAATTTTGATGATTTTTCAATTTTTCCAAAAGCAATACTGATAAAGACCCCACATTATCCCCCTACTTTTTTCTTTCAGTTGAAGCCTCTATTTCCAACCAACTTGCTGGCAGAATAGGGTGGTTTTTTAAATCTTTATCATGTTTTCCTATATGTAAAATTAATTCATACGTTTTGTAAAAGTACATTAAATTCAGACAATAGAGAAGTGCAAAAGAAAAAACAGGGAAATGGGATCATGTTATACATCTAGTTTGCCAATTTGTTTTCCCGATTAAACCATTTATCTTGGGTATCTCTTCATGCCCCTCCTTCCCATGGCAAACACCCTCAATGCATTTAAAGTCCTGAGATTTGGTTAAGAGGTAAAAGTGGACGAGTGATGTTCACACCAACATTCCTTCAGCACTGACAGCTAATTCCAGCCCAGATCTCATGAGTGTGGGCAGAAACACGCAGGTCCAAGGAACTCATCTAGGCAGAGATGTGCCCAGGAAGGTGTGAGTTTTCCAAGCTTTATTCAGAGCCGGTTCCCTACAAGGGCGTCTTTGTGGCAGGAGCCTGCAAGTGAATACTGCCAGAGAGAAGGATGCTAATTACTTGAGTATGACAGTAGCTGTCTGCATGGAGAGAAATCACTTATCATGGAGCTTCTGGATGTGTCAACTCAAAGCTCAGAGCAATTAAACAAGGAAGCGGGACTGAGTCTCAGACACGGGCAGGTACACCAGAGTGAGGATCCCTCCTGCACACACAATAGGCTTGCAGGTCTGTTTCCATCACAAGCCGTACTTAAATAAAAGTGATCTCTCCACAAGGCTGAGATGGGCTATAGCAGCTGCTGCCGGATGTCTATATTCCACGGAGGTGCCTGCCTGGTTCCCTAAGATCCCTGGGCATTGTACCGGGAGGATGGCACCCAATGGCAAGATTGCCTGTTTCAACAGTGCCATCGTGTGTTAGGACAAGCAACAACAGCCAAAACTCCGGGACACCCTTGTCTTCTGGTTTTCTCTGCTGGAGGAGACAGCATCCAAGAATCAAGGAATATCCCTGAGGGAGGAGAGATGTTGGAGTTATCACGGAAGAAAGATAGCAGGGGAAAAAATACATTCTCACTACAGATGGTATGGGATAATAAAGTGAGCTAAGTTAAATATTAAGATAAATATGCGTCTCAAGGTGATGAATATTAAGAATAAAAGGAGCCATCTTTTGTTATGTGCTCTCTGGGACTCAGGCATACGAGATGCCTTGCTCGTTGACTCTTCGCAGCAGAACTGATTAGGCATTTATTTATTTTCCTTATTTGAGGAAACTGAAGATCAGAAACATTAAGGAACTTACCCAAGTTCCACTTGCCAAGCCATGGTAAAGTGGCTGCTCAAATGTAAAACTGTCTACTCCCAAATCCATGTTCTTTTCATGATTCCAGAGAATATGGGGGAAATAAAGGAACCAATGTCTGCAGAAGGGAAGGGTCCCTTGTTACCCTCTCTGACCCATGCAGGTGTGGAGGGGTCAGGAAAGATCTGAGCTTCCTCAAACTCAAGGATAGCATTCCTACCAATTGAGAATTCCAGGTTCCAACATCACCATCTCCAGCCTAAACCTTACAAAATATATACTCATTTTCATCTCCAATTTTTTATTGTACGTGGTAAAAAAAATTATGGCAAAGTGTGTCCATCGAGAATATCGTTCTTGTTAAATGTCACACTGATTTCCTGGGCATAATGCCCATCTTGGTTTAATTGATCTTTACTAATGAAGACAGAGCTTTGTAAAGTACGGTTGTTACATTAAATTGATGTGACCTATCCATCTGCTACTAGCACAAATGTTTGTGACAGTAGAAAGAGTTGTCAGAGAGGAAACATCCCAGGGTTTTATCACCGCCGCTAACAACCCAACATAACTCAATGCGAATAAGTCTTATCCTGCCATTCTGTCTTATTGCTGCTAATATTTTGGTCCCCAGGAGCTTTGATGGGACTAAGGGTATACTAATCTGGGATGATTTGGTTGCAAGGAAGAAAAAGACACTAAACTAGTTAATGGGAAATTGTGGGTTTGCTCTGAAAGAATCTTTTGTCAATTTTCCTGCATGGAAACCTTATGGACTTAGAAAGCACCAGGTGTCCAAACATTCTGTTACAAAACAAAATGTTAATTAAATCAGACATCTCTGTGTAAAAGCTAAGACGTAGCTGACAAAAATCAGCTGTTGGAATTTCCTGATGGAAATCAGATGTTGGAATTTCCTGATGAAATCAGGAAAGTGGTGAGTGGAAGTGGAAGGAAGACGAGTAAAAATAAACTTATGATACAAAATGGGGAGAAAAGAGATACCATCAAGAATTAATGGAGTGAGAAAGGTCAAACTGGTAACAACTGAGGAACAAAAATGACGATATAACTGGAGAAGGAAGAGGGGGACTGGGAAGGTAGATTGTATTATGTATTGGTTAGCTACTGCTGCATAACAAACTACCCAAAAACTCAGTGGTTTGATACAACAATCATTTATGATTGTTCACCCATCTGCAGACATACTATAATTCAACTGATCTATGCTGGGTCTGGCCAGATTGCTTTGCTTCTGTATACGAGTCCATAAGTCACTGGGATGGTGTTGCCCTACATTTTCTATCCTTCTCCCAAGACCAGCAGGCTAGCCAGATGATGACAGAGGTACAACACAACAGACCCTACTGCACAAGCACTTTTCTTTTTTTTTTTTTTTTTTTTTGAGACAGGGTCTCGCTCTGTCACACAGTTGCCCAGGCTGGAGTACAGTGGCGCAATCATGGCTCACTGCAACCTCTGCCTTTCAGATCCAGGTGATTCTCCTGCCTCAGCCTCCCAAATGGCTGGGATTACAGGCATGTGCCACCACACCCGGCTAATTTTTACATGTTTAGTAGAGACGGGGTTTCACCATGTTGGCCAGGCCGGTCTTGAATTCCTTGTCTCAAGTGATCCACCTGCCTTGGCCTTCCAAAGTGCTAGGATTACAGGCATGAGCCACCGCACCTGGCCCACAAGCACTTTTCTAACCCCTACTTACATCATACCTGAGAACATCCCATTATCCAAAGCACATCACATGGCTAAGCCCAAAGTCAAAATCTGGGCATATGCAAGTGGGCAGGGCTGCAAAGTCACATGGCAGTGGGCCTGGGGATAGGGAGGGGTGAAGGCTTGGAACCAATTGGAGCAGGAAAGGTGGGTGGTGGTACAGGTGAACTAAATTCTCATCAACCACAGCAGAAACCAGTAGATAAAGCCCTACAGGGTTGGTGGTGTAGTGGTACAACTTTACTACTTAGAGAAGCTGATTAACACTCAGAGTCAGAGGACTAAAAATTGAAACAGAGGTGTTTCCTTCTGAAGAGCAGTACTAAGACTAGGAGGGGGAAGTTAAGGTTTATAAACCTTTTATTTGTTTGATTTTTTTAACTGTATATAATTATTAAAATTTGGTGATTTTTTTTTGTTTTCGTTTCTGTTTTTGTTTTTGTTTTTAGACAGAGTTTCACTCTGTTGCCCAGGCTGGAGTGCAGTGGCACGGTCTTGGCTCACTGCAACCTCCACCTCCTGGGTTCAAGCGATTCTCCTTACCTCAGCATCCCGATTAGCTGGGATTACAGGCATGCACCATCATACCTGGCTAATTTTTGTATTTTTAGTAGAGACAGGGTTTCACCATGTTGGCCTGTCTGGTCTTGAAGTCCTGGCCTCGAGTGATCTGCCTGCCTCAGCCTCCCAAAGTGCTGGGATTATAGGGGTGAACAACCGCGCCTGGCCATTAAAGATGTTGTTTAAATTAATTTAAAATTTTAAAACAGATACTGTTCACTATGTACAATACAGCAGATCAAAGACAAAGCACAATCTTCTTCCTCAAGCGGTTCACTGTCTCATGAGGAAGATGGACTCTAAACCAAAGCAGCAACACTGCGCCGGAAGAGAAGACAGTGGACCCGCAGTGAAAAGGAGACAGGCACTCAGTCACTAGGGATTGGTCAGGGAAGACAACAGAGGCAGGGACATTTGAACTGAGTCTTACAGTCCAGGAGTCTGAGAACAAACTCTTTATCCTGCCCAAAATCTTTAGAAACGGAGAACCATTTGTTTAAGCCTATAGCTATCCTAGAAAGGAAAAAGGAGTGCCCTTGGTGGGTGAGTGTATTAGTCGGTTCTCACACTGTGACAAAGAAATAACTGAGTCTGGGTAATTTATAAAGAAAAGAGGTTTAATTGGTTCATGGTTCTGCAGGCTGTACAGGAAGCATACTGGCTTCTGTTTCTGGGAAGGCTTCAGGAAGCTTCCAATCATGGCGGAAGGTGAAGGGAGACAGAGGCACTTCAAACAGCCAGAGCAGGAAGAACAGAGATGGGGTGGGAGGCGGGGGTGCTGCATACTTTTAAACCACCAGATCTCGTAAGCTCTATCACGAATACAGCACCAAAAGGTGGTGCTAAACCATTTATGGTACAAAATGGGGAGAGAAGTGATAGCATCAATAATTAATGGAATGAGAAAGGTTAAACTGGTAACAACTGAGGAACAAAAATGGTGATATAACTGGAGAAGAAGTGATATAACTGGATATAACCCACCCGCGTGATCCAATCACCTCCCACCAGGCCCCGCCTCAAACACTGGGGATTACAGTTTGGCATGAGATTTGTGCAGGAACATTAAGTCCAAACCACATCAGTAGGTAACTATGGTAAGTAGCCAAAATGCAAGGGGTATTCAAATGAGGAAGACACCCACAGCCTGAAATGTACTCAGAAAGCTGCTGCAGCACTTATGGGCATGTACCCCAAAGAATGGAAAGCAGGAATTCAGAGAGATACTTGTACACCTATGTTCATAGCAGCCTTACAATAGCCCACAGGAGAGAAGAAAACTAAGTGTCCACCAACAGAAGAATGGATAAACCAAACATGGTACATGCATACAATGGAATATTATTCAACTTAAAAAAGAAGGAAATCCTGGCACAGGCTACAACATGGATGAGCCTTCAAGACATGATGCTGAGTGAAATAAGCCAGTAACAAAAGGACAAATGCTGTGTGATTTCACTTACATGAAGCACCTAGAGTAGTCGAATTCATAAGACAGAAAGTAGAAGGTGGTTTCCAGAGGCCTGGAGAGGGGAACGGGGAGTTATCGTTTAATGGGAATGGAGTTTCAGTTGAGGAAGATGAAAACGTTCCAGAGATGAACGACGGTAATGGTAGCACAACAATGTCAATGTACTTAATACTACTGAACTGTATACTTTAAAATGGTTAAAATGGCAAATTTTATGTTATATTTATCCTGCCACAATATTAAAAAAAAAAAAGGTGGGGGGTAGAAGCAAGCTATGAGGAAGCTGGGCGAGAGCTGTGGGGAGCTGGCAGCTGGGGGGCATGGCATGGGAGCAGGAGGACACCGAGGACATCTGTTCTCAGGGGATAAAGTGGAGCTTCCCAGGAGTGGCCCTGGACAAGTCAAAGCGCACCTCCCGCTGAGTCAGGGCAGAGTGGGCCGCTCAGTGGGAGAGGCAGGACAGTACAGCAAGATCCCATTCATATAAGGGAGATAAAACACTAAACAAGACTCGATGCTCCTACAGGAACACTCATATTTCCTAGAAGATCTGGAAGCACACTCCTGACTGTGGTTGTCATTGAGAAAAGGCTTGGAACTTGTAGTAAAGGAAAAGTTTAGCATTACCTGAATGTTTGATTTTTTAACACCAAGACTATATTTGGGTATTCATATCAAAATGACTTAAGTTGAAATGAGACAAGTTGGCTAGGTGCGGTGGCTCACACCTGTAATCCCAGTGCTTTGGGAGGCCAAGGCAGGAGGATTCCGTGGGCAACATAGCGAGACCTCGTCTCTACAAAAATAAAAAATAATCAACCAGAGCTGTGATCTCACCACTGCACTCCAGCCTGGGTGACAGAGTGAGACCCTGTCTCCAAAAAAAAAAAAAAAAAAAAAAAAAAGAGAGAGGTAGAAAGAGAAAAGGATGGTGCAATAGTTTCTTAGTCTTAACCAGACTCATTAACAAAAATAGTAGGGTCTATTTTGTTTGACAACATCCACCAAAGGTTCAAGTTCTATTAGTTTTCATATACTTAAAAAAATTCCTGCAGAAACATCCCCTTGACACATCTTTGGGGAACATGGAATGTGGAGAATTGTTTCTGTTGCTCTCCCCTGCCCCACCCCACCCCACCCTACCCCACCGCATGCCAACATTCTACATCTCTGCACATCAGGGAGCCACCGGCCTTGTCAGCCTTCACACTAGGCCCACCCTGTCCCTGCTGCAGATCAGCAGCCGGTCTCCGCCTGTTGGAACTGTCTCTTGCTGTGTTTGAGATGTTAAGATGTCGTGAGAAAAGTGTGGAACTAGGAGTCAAGGAAGCTTCAGTCCTGGCTCGGCCACTTACTTATTGTTCAAAGTTGGCTTTTTATTTAAATCTCTGTGTTTCTGTTTTCTTGCTTAGAAATTGTTACAATCTGTGGCTATCATAAAGTTGATAGGAGAATACAGATATTTAAGATAGTCTGCATAGGCCAGGCATAGTGGCTCATGCCTGTAATCTCAGCACTTTGGGGAGCTGAGGAGCTGAGGATCTCTTGAGCCCAGGAGGCCAAGGCTACACTGAGCCGTGTGTTTGCCACTACACTCCAGTCTGGAGACTGGATAACAGAGCCAGACCTTATCTCAAAAAAAAGAAAAAAGACATTTTGTCTTTGGGAAATAAATACTGAAGATTAGCTTCAAATGGACAGTGGTATGGATGTGACACTTGCTTCTCCGACTAAGTTGTAAACTTATCCAAGGCATTGTCCACTGTGGCTCCCACAAGTTTTTAGGCTCGTCTTCCTTGGTGATCTTGCTTTGACGTGCTATGAAACGCTGTCCCAGCAGATGGCAGAAGAGAATTGAGTCGGGAAAAACCAGCCTGGGTATTTCAGCATGCGCTGTGAACTGGGTAAAGTTTCTGCACCTTAACGTCCCTGCTGTAGTAGCTCTACACATTGACTTCACAATCGCTACTGAACTTCCTTAATAAAGGTGGGTCGGCAAAGGCATGAGGGTTACCACTCGATCCAAACACCATGTCACTGAGACTCACTTAGGAAGAACATTCATTTCCTGAGTACTTCCATAGTGCTGGAAACAGGGATGAATACAAAATAGTCCCTGTCCCCCCAGAGTTCACAGTCCAGCTGAGATCAAATGAGGACAGAACAATTTGCATTTTGCCAGGCCATCCTATAACGACAATAATTTCCTGAATGTTTTCAGGTTGCCTGCTTTAGCCGTATGTTCTACACTGCCCGCTTCTCTCCAGCCCCAGTCTCAAGCTTAACTCATCATCTCTGGCCTGGGCCACAGCAACAACCTCCTAAGGGAGCTGCCTCTGCTTTTATCCACCTCCAGTTTATTCTCACTGTATAGACAAGGTAATCTTTTAAAAATGCAAATGCAATTACACTGTGCACCACCTACTCAAAAGATCTAATGGCTTTGTATTGACCTCATAGTAATACCCCTACCCTTAATCTTACTTACAAGGCTTTTTGTGATCCGATCCGTGTTTTTCTTCTTCTAACTTTTCTGACCCTCACCTCTTGCAATCAACTCAACAGACTGACTTTCAGTTTCCCAAATGATTTTTTTTTTTTTTTTTTGAGACGGAGTCTCGCTCTGTCGCCCAGGCTGGAGTGCAGTGGCGCAATCTCAGCTCACTGCAACCTCCGCCTCCTGGGTTTAAGCGATTCTCCTGACTCAACCTCCCGAGTAACTGGGACTACAGGTGCCCACCACCAAGCCCGGCTAATTTTTATATTTTTAGTAGACATGGGGTTTCACCATGTTGGCCAGGCTGGTCTTGAACTCCTGACCTCAGGTGATCCACTGGCCTCAGCCTCCCAAAGTGCTGGGATTACAGGTGTGAGCCACCATGGCTGGCCAGCCATATCCCTTTTCATGAAGATGTTATCAACCATGTGTTCTTGAGTCAAGTTGTGACCAGGCGCAGTGGCTCACACCTGTAACCTCAGCACTTTGGAAGACCAAGGCAGGAGGATTGCTTGATATCAGGAGTTCAAGACCAGCCTGGGCAACACAGGGAGATCCCATCTCTACAAAAATAATTTGAAAATACTGGCTGGGCATGGTGGCACACACCTGTGGGGTCCCAGCTACTCAGGAAGCTGAGGCGGGAGAATCATCTGAGCCCAGAAGTTCGAGGCTGCAGTGAGCCATGATTGCGCCACTGTACTCCAGCCTGGGCAACAAGAGCAAAACTCCGTCAAAAAAAAAAAAAAAAAGGGAAAAGGGGTACCAAAAAGATAAGAGAATGAAGTATGGAAAACATTTGTATAATGTCAATGTGAGGGAAGCCATCCTAAGTTCAACATGGAAATCAGAAACCATAAAGGAATGATTGGAAACGCAATCACAAAAAGATTTGTTTATAACGCAAAAATCTCAGAAACAAAATTCATAAGCAAATGATAAATCGGGAGCATTCAATGTATGTCAGACAGAGGGTTAATATCAGTACAAATCAATAGGAAAAAGACATCTTCCTAATAGGAATGGGCACAGGGCATGGATATGTAACTTAAAAATAAGTAGAAATGACCAGTAAATATATGAAACCATTCATAACCATGATAGTAATAAAAGAATGTGGCCAGCTGCAGTGGCTCATGCCTGTAATCTTAGCACTTTGGGAGGCTGAGGTGGGAGGATCACTTGAAGCCAGGAGTCTAATGCCAGCTTGGGCAGCAAAGCAAAACCCCATATCCACAAACAAAAAAAAAATTTTTTTGAGACAGTCTCACTCTGTTGCCCAGGCTGGAGTGCAGTGGCACAATCATGGCTCACTGCAACCTTTGCCTCCCAGGCTCGAGTGATCCTCCTGCCTCAGCCTCCCAAGTATCTGGGACTGCAGATGCATGCCATCATGCCAAGCTAATTTTTATATTTTTAGTAGAAATGGGGTTTTACCATATTGCCCATGCTGGTCTTGAACTCCTGGAATCAAGCAAGCCACACACCCCCTCCTCCCTTGGCCTCCCAAAGTGTTGGGATTACAGGTGTAAGCCACTGTGCCCAGCCCTCCAAAAAAAAAAAATTAATTAGCTGGGCGTGGTGTTGCACACCTGTAGTCCCAGCTACTCCTGAGGCTGAGGAAGGAGGATGGCTTGAGTCCAGGCTGCAGTCAGCCGAGATCGCACCACTGTACTCCAGCCTGGGTGACAGAGTGAGACCCTGTCTTAAAAAGAAAGAGAAGAAGAGGAAGAAAAGGGAAAAGAGGAGAAGAAGGAGGAGGAGGAGGAGAAGCAGAAAGAGGAGGAGAAGGAGGAAGAGCAGGAGGAGGAGAAGGAGGAAGAGGAGGAGCAGGAAAAAGGAGGAGGAGGAAGAGGAGGAGATGCAACTAAAACCATAAGAGGAAGAGGAGGAGGAAGAGGAGGATGAAGGGAGGAGAAGTGGGGGAGGAGGGGAGGGGGGAAGGAGGAGGAGAGGAGAAAATGCAACATGAGGAAATGCAACTAAAACCACAGGATGAAGGAGGAGGAGGAGGAGGGAGGAAGGCGGAGAAGGAAATCCAACTAAAACCACAGGAGGAGGAAGAAGGAGGAGGAGGATGAAGAAATGCAACTAAAACCACAGGAGGAGGAAGGAGGAGGAGGAGGAAGGAGGAGGAAGGAGGAGGAAGGAGGAGGAGGAAGGAGGAGGAAGGAGGAGGAAGGAGGAGGAGAAGAATAAGAAATGCAACTAAAACCACAAGATACCTCTTTTTGCCTGCTGAA
Source organism: Nomascus leucogenys (assembly GCF_006542625.1). Lineage (NCBI taxonomy): Eukaryota > Metazoa > Chordata > Mammalia > Primates > Hylobatidae > Nomascus > Nomascus leucogenys. The sequence goes on along the minus strand of NC_044386.1, from coordinate 109,794,922 downwards.
TTGGCAGAGAGCAGAAAGATATAGTAATAATGACAGCTGGACAGGGGAGAGTTTAAGTAAACAGGCACTCATCCACTGCTGGGGCTATAAATTGGAACAACTGTTCTGTAGGGCCACAGCCCTAAAAATGTCCCATCTGTTTGCACCAGAAATTTTATTTCTAGAAATGGATCCTGAAGAAATAATCCGATGTGCAAAATGAATGCGTCAATATGCATTGCAGTGGCACTCATACATGGAATATGGAAATTGCCTAAATGTTCACCCATGAATCCAAACAACTTTTTTTTGCTCACCCATCAGTCACCTAAGTCCTTCAGGCAAGTGTTAAAAAACAAAGCACCTGGGATTTAGCCTAAGGAGCCCACCCCAGCCTTTCCCGGGCTTAAGCCTCGCTTTGCCCGGTTGTGCTGCACAGGCAGGGCCAGATTGAGCTCTTTGCAGTGGAGCAGGGTGTCCCATCCAGGGCCGGAGAAGTGGGCAGCTGCTGAGGATGTAACTTGTGATTTGTTTCTTGGTATCCAGGAGGAATAGAAAGCATTTTCTGTCTCCCTAGGGGCCTGTGTTTTTCTCTAAAATCTGGCTTCTCACCACTCTTGGGCCCTCAGAGCCTGACATGGTTGGCTCCACCCCTCACCTCCTCACCACCTAGGAAGCCTCTTCTAAGTTCCAGCCACCCAGGCCTTCTTTCAACTCTTCAAACTCATCATGCCTCCTCTGGCCACGCAGTCTTTGCAAATGCTATTCCCTTTGCCCAAAACACTCCTCCCTTCCTCTCCTGCCTGGTTACTTCTGAGCTTGAATGTTTCTGTCTCAGGAAGCTCTTCCTTGGCCTAAGTTTTTATAGACTCCCTTGTGCTCTGCATTCCATTTGCAATTTTACATTAATTTATGCAACTGTTTGGTTTCCATCTCTCTCTCCCAAGATTCTTAGCACCATGTGGCAGGAACATGTGTCAGTTGTAGCCCCAGTGTCCTCATGGTGTGTGATGCATGGCCCCAGCCTGGGGTGACACAGCTGAAAGGCGCGGAGTGGTGCTGGCCTGAGTTCCTCCACCACCTTCCTCGGTCCTCCTGCTCTCCAAACCCAGGGGCAGGTCTACCTTTGTCTCTGTCCACTCTGAACTCTGGGATCCCAGGAGTTGAGTTCTGTATTCACCTGTGATCAACATGTTCCTCTCTGACCCTCATCTCCTCAACTGTAGTTTGGAAAGAATAGTAACCACCTCACATGGCCGTGGTGACAATTAAATGAGTTAATATGTTAAGGGCTTATCATGGTGCCTGGCACGTAGTAAGCACTCAATTAATGTTATCTGTCAGTATTGCTGTTGCTGTTATTGTTACCACAAAGCAGGAACAAACAACAGAGTATGGCTGGCAATGTGGGGACATGGGGTAATGCAGTGGTATATGTTATGAGTTGAACAGTGGCCCCCAAAAAGATATGTCCATTTCCTAACCCCGATACCCTGTGAATCTGGTGTTATTGTAGATGTAATCAAGGATGTCAAGATGAGATCATCTGAGCGGGGCCTGAATCCAGTAAGTATCTTTCTGGGAGACAGAAAAAAAGACCTCCTGAAGACAGAGGCAGAGGCGGGAGTGATGCAGCTGTGAGCCAAGGAATGTCTGAGGCCTGCAGGAACTGGAAGAGGCAAGGAGGGACTCTGCCATAGAGCATTTCGAGGAAATGTGGCCCTACAAGCACCTTGATGTCAGACTTCTGACCTCTAGAACTGTGAGCAAATTTCTGGCATTTTAAGCGAACCAGTTGTTTCAATTTGTTACTGCAGCCACAGGAAAGCCACCTTCAGAGCAAAATGTTGCTGGCTAAAAATATCCCTGGACCAGGACAGTTGACCCATTAGCAGCACCTTAGGGAAGGGAGGAGAGCAGGGGGTAGTGGCCCAGCACTGCCTTGTGTTGGTGCCACAGGGGAGCTCAGGCCTGAGGACCTTCTGGGGGTCAGGCGCTGGAGGTGCCCTCTTCACTGTGGAGGCCTCAGCAAGTTCCTTCCCCTCTGTAGGCCTCACCCCACCCCCCACTTGGTGTTTTGCATGTCTCTGTGAGCCTCAGGGATAAAACACCCCCATGTGACCAAATCCTCTGAGGTCAGGTCTGGCAAAGCCAGGAGCAGCCTCTGGGGTGAAGATGATGCTCACCCGCTGCTCCCTGAGCTGCCCAGGACTTCAGGGCCCAGACCTCCGGAGCTAATGGCTAATGGCTAATGCAGCCAGAAAATGAGCCCTCACTCTGCGTTCCCCTCTCCCCAGATGGACTTGAGGAGAATGGGATCTAGTGGCATCCTTTCTGTGTGGTATTTCCAAAGCTTCCCTGCGGTCAGCTGAGGGGCACCAGAAGGAAGTATGTGTCTGGGCAATAGGCCCTATCTGTTGCCAGGCAAGCCTAAGGGGGTCCATGGAGGGCTTTGTGTCCAGGGCCTCTGGGTGGCAACACCAGCAGGGCCAGCAGTTTCTGAAGGGGCTGCCCTCTCACATCTCCTCAATCCCACTCTAACCACATGTGTTAGAGACCAGGGTTCTAGCTCATTCTGTCCAAAGTTACGTGCTGTCTTATGGATGAGGGTCCCTGACTCACTTTAGGCCTTAACATCCCCATCCTGAGGCATGGGAGGTGGACTCAGCTAATCAATTCCAGGGCCCTCTGTGGCTCTGACCCTCTAATGCCATAGCAGCAGTCCCCTGACCTGGCAGAGCACAGGGTGGGTGGGACCTGCAGGACTGGGTGCCAGAGGAAGCCAGGCCTGGGGATGGGGGCAGCACTGGGGAGGGCTCAGACTTCACCTGCCTCGCCCACCACTAGGCCTGGGGCCAGCCCTGTCCATGTGAGCTTCCTGGCTGGTTCAAAGCCCCAGGCAGACTCTGCAGGTGGGATGTGGCTGTCCCCATCACAGTGCCTGCTCTGGGGTGAGCCTCCTGGGGGCCTCAAGCAGAGGCCTTCCTGGGCAGGCTGAGGCAGGACAGGGCAGGGCAGGCCTGGGGGCACAGGAAGGAAGGCACAGAGGTTGGGACAGGGCAGCTGCAGAGTGGGATACGAGGTCCTCAACCCAGAGGCTCCCTAGGCCCCACTTGCCCCAGCTCTTGAGAGCCTGGTTCTGAGGTCTGCCAGGACTGGGGCTCAGTGCTGCCCATGGAAACAGGCGTGGCAGGGAAGAAAATCATAACCAAATATTTGTAGTCACCTCTCTCCTCCCTTCTGGAAAGGGAGGGTCCCTGGTTTGTGGGCTCTTGGCCTCCTGGACATTATTGTGTAGTGAAGGGAGAAAGGTTGAGATGCAGAGTTGGAGAAACTAAGAGAGGCCAAACTGGCCCATTTGAGGAAAGATGGGGGATCCCAGGAGGGGAGGAGGGGACACCCTGGGGAACCAGGGGGCTTCCCAGGTGGTCCAAGTAGGGGAGGGCAGGATACAGAAAGTCAGAACATGGTTTTGAGTTTTGGAGACAACAAGAGAAAAGAGGGAGGGATCTGGACAACTATGGAGAGGACCGGGCTGGGGAGAGAAATGTTTAGAGATTTGGAAGATAGTGTGTCGTGCAATGTATTGTGAAAACCCCTTCTTCATATCCATAAAAAACCACCACTGATGATGCATGATACAATTCAGTGCTTTTGCAGAGGGACTGGTGCCTTTTTTAAATAATAATGATGCGTTGGCTTGGCTCCATCTGAATTAATAGAGACAGACATCTTGAACAGGTTTTATCAGAGTTCCATTAGCTAAATATTGGTTTCCTATTTTGTGGCTTGGCTTAAACCACTTTGTAGGCCCTTCTGCACTGGAAGCCACCTCAGAAATCACCTCTTTGGCCTGCAGCTCCATGTCCCCAAACTCTTGGCTTTCCTAAATGAGTGGCCTCATTCAGAAGATAATACAGCATCCCTCATCCGAAAATCAAAATCCAAAACTGTTTGAGTGCCGACATGATGTTTGAAGGCCAGGTTCAAAGGAAATGCTCATTGGAGCATTTTGGATTTCAGATTTTTGAATTCCAAAATCTGAAAAAATCCAAAATCCAAAATACTTCTGTAATTGTAACCTGTAATAGCCATTGGGTTCTGACCTTCCAGCTGAGGCAGCAAGCAGTCAACACAGGCTCGCCATGCACCCGTCCTGCCCCTCACCCTCCCACGGGCTTGTGCCTCACCCTCTCCCAGCCTCTCTTGCACCTGCTGGGAAGGGGACACGATGCTCCTGCCCTGCCTTCTTGGATCTTGGCCACTGTGACAATTGCAGGATTCCAGCCAGGGAAAGTGCTACAGGTAGAGGTACTACTTCTCCATAGAGAAGATTCCAGCAATGGCACAGCAGCCCTGGAAGGGTCTGTGATGGTCTCCACTCCTCCAGCTCTGGTCCCTGCCTCTTAGGGAGCTTCTCAGCACTGCCCTCAGAGTGGGGGAGGGGAGGTGCCAACCTCAGACTGAGGTACCTGCTTTTCCTTCTCCTCCATGACCTCCCTGTGGCCTCTGACCCCTCTGTGAAATGAGGGTGGTAATGTCTCCTTCAGTGGGCTGTTAGGAGGTCAGAGAGAATGGATACAAAGTGCTGCACACAAAACCCCAGCACTGGGAGGTGCCGCATCCATGACACCTTGAATTCCAGTCCACAGTGCAGTGCATGAGAAATTTCATCCTAAAGTCCTTGATTTTAAATGCAACACTTGAGTTTCTGAACTCAAGGTCTCTTTCCTGGGCAGTCAGGTGTGCCTCAGTGCTGTGGTTCTATGTGAAGTCGGGGGATTGGGGTGCAGAGAGACACCTCGTCCTCAGTCATCCTTTCCACCTCGGTCGCCACTGAGATATCCATCTTTTCTAGCCATTGTTTCTGTTCTGTGGCAGGCCTGGGATCACCCAGACACACCACACTGTTGCTGTGGGTGGCAGGAAATGTCAGGGGAGAGGGTCAGGGTCCCCCTGGTGCCCCCCATCTCCTCCCTCTCTCCTTCCCCTCTACTACATCTTCCCCAGCAGCAGTGAAGTTTGGAGCTGCTGCTGGCTACAATGAGGGGGAAGGGCAGGGAGGAGAAAAAAAGGGATAGCATTAGGAGATATACCTAATGTTAAATGACGAGTTAATGGGTGCAGCACACCAACATGGCACATGTATACATATGTAACTAACCTGCACGTTGTGCACATGTACCCTAAAACTTAAAGTATAATAAAAAAAATATATATATATATATATCAGCTGGACGTGGTGGCTCATGCCTGTAATACCAGCACTTTGGGAGGCCTAGGCAGATGGATCACCTGAGCTCAGGAGTTCATGACCAGCCTGGCCAACATGGTGAAACCCTGTCACTACTAAAAATAAAAATAAATTAGCCAGGCATGGTGGCGGGCACCTGTCATCCCAGCTATTAGGGAGGCTGAGGCAGGAGAATCGCTTGAACCTGGGAGGTGGAGGTTGCAGTGAGCCGAGATCATGCCACTGCACTCCAGCATGGGCAACAGAGCGAGACTCCATCTCAAAACAAAAAATAAATAAAATAAAAATGAAAAATAAGAGGAAGATGGGGCAGCTTTGTGTACTGCACGTCCCGAAAATGGGCTGACTGACCTCAAGAGGCAGAGATTCAAGCTCTCTAGCATACATGGAAAACATACAGGAGAAAAAAGAAGAAAAAGAAAAAATATATAAATATAAATAAATGAAAATAACACTTCTCCGTGATTATAAAGGAAATCACATTCTTTTTGTAATAATTTGCATGACAAAATATTAAGAAAAATTTTTAATTTTGCCACTCAAAAAATTCTGGTTTGTTTTTTACACTTTTGTATGCATATAAACATTTTAAAAAGTAGAATCATAATATATAGTCTTTTGTCACTTACTGTATTTTGGGCATGTTTCTATGGCAGAAATATATCCTGGCATCATCATTTTTAATAGCTGGCTGTATATTAAGTGAATCGTTGCCACCCCAGAGGTGAAATTCTTTCTATATACATTTTTAATAGACTTGAGCAAGCATTGTTGGACTGAATTCACAGAAGAAGAATTTCTGGAGGAAAATAACATAAAACAGTTTTAGGGTTTTTAATAGAAATGTTCAAATTATCCTGTAGGAAAATTGGTTCAGTTTATACTCCCACCAACAGGGAAGGGACAGAGCTCCAGGTTCCCCCTTCCATTTGTCATCTTTGCTGGTCTTTAAGCAGCAAATCTCATTGTTTTCATGACATTTTTTTGATTTCTAGTGCTTTTTAATCTTTTTCATGTGCTCGTTAGCCATTTTTATTCTTGTGGGAAGTTCCCGTGTCTTCATTGCCCATTTTCTGTTAGAAATTATTCCTTTTTTCTGAGTAATTTTTTTTTTTTGAGGCAGTTTTGCTCTTGTTGCCCAGGCTGGAGTGCAATGGCGCCATCTCAGCTCACCACAACCTCCGCTTCCCGGGTTCAAGGTGGAAAAAACTCAAAACTTAAATTTCCTGTTAAATGCAATTTGAAAATATAGCCAATGATTCCACTTTTCTTCTCTAGTAAGGTTGGACATTCTGATCTACTTGGTGTTTTATTATAGAACTCTTAGTGTGCCTGAGTCTTACATTGTGAAGATGCTTTTCTAAAACTTTACATGTAAGAGGATATACATGATATTGGATGAGATCAGGCTGGATGAGAACTGATACCTGTAGATATACTTTTTAGACAAAATCTCTGATTGCCACTCGTTTTCTTATTGAACTCATAAAAATAAAACACATTGGATGGAGGGTGGGAGTAGGAAGGAGATTTATGTGTTTTAATTGCATGTCATTGTTTCATAACAATACAGAACATATGGTATCCCTGGCTTTGGACCTACAGAAGGAAACACATTTTTCTACCTGCCATATGCCAGAGGTTCTTGAACACCTGGAGGGATTACTGCAGCCCTGGGGTGGTGAGAGCCCCATCCAGCTGGGGCCATGGTCTAGGGATCACGCCGGATATGGGGAGGCTCCAGCCAAGAGCTGAAAAATTTGAGTCCTTGTTCTTCTCCTGCCATAGAATCCTCTAGAGACTGCTAAAAATCTACAGATTGAGGCCCTGCCATAGACATGGGGAATCTGAATCTCAGGGTTAGGGCTTAAAATTTTTTTTCTTAAAGCATCATGGGTGAAAACCATTATTTTATAGATTACATTTATATGGCTAGCTCACGAGTCTGTTTATTTCCTTCTGAGGTTCAAGCCAACATTTTCACTATTTCCTGGTAATAGAGTTGTGCTTTCTTTTTTTTTTTTTTTTTTTTTTTTGAGATGAGGTCTCACTCTGTGACCCAGGCTGGAGTGTGGTGGTGCTATCTCGGCTCACTGCAACCTCCACCTCCCAGGCTCAAGCTATTCTCCTGCCTCAGCCTCTCAAGTAGCTGGGACTACAGGTACATGCCACTGCACCTGGCTAATTTTTGTATTTGTAGAGATGGGGCTTCGTCATGTTGCCCAGGCTGGTCTGGAACTCCCGAGCTCAAGGAATCCACCCACCTCAGCCTCCCAAAATTTTGGGATTACAGGCATCAGCCACCATGCCTGGCCTGAGATCTCTTTAAAATTATTTAATTTTTTGTTTCTAAAGCAAAGAAACTTGACAGAGACTTTATTGACTGAGTCGTACATTGAGCCTAGCCCTAGCCCTTTTAAAGGCACTGTGTGGAACGGTCCGGGCTCCCCAGATCGAAACTTCTCCCGCTTCACCATCCAGTTGTCTAGCTGCTGCGAAGCCCTGGATGCTAACCAGCAGTTACAGCAGGCCATGGAGGAGCGGGCACAGCTGGAAGCATATCTGAGGCCCATGAGGCTTTGCAGAGGGAGGGATGTGGAAGGAAGATGACCCCAGGTGGCCAGGAGTAGGTGAGGACCAGTGACAGCCCTTCCTAACTTCTGCGTCGATTCTCGCAGGTGATGGAGTGGCTGCAGTATCTACAAATGGAGAGACGAGTATGCTGAGTATCTCCATGGAGAGCATGCCACGTGTGGCAGAGGATGCAGGAGATTTTGGAGCAGGTGAGACCTGACGCTTCAGTCCCCGCCTTAGAGAGGTCGCTTGATCGTTCTGACCACCTGTGCAATGGGAGGAGCACAGCCAGAGGTGGTCATGGGTCTGGGCTTTGTGGAGGTAGGGGGCAGAGAGGGAGTTGGTAGCCTGTCCAGCCACCAGCCCCTCTCTCCAGGGCCCTTTCCCCCCGTACTTTGGGCAAGTTCGCACATTGAAGGAGGAGAAGAAGCATGACATGCGTCAGGTAGAGGAGCTGGAGACAAGTTTGGCTCCACTGCTCACCATTGAACGAAGAACCAGATGGGTGAGCTGGGGCTGAGGTGACCTCGAAGCAGGACTGTCATCAGAGGGCTGTGGGGGTGGCTTAGAATGCCCCAGGGAGGTGGGTGAATGGAAGGGCTTTGAGGCAGAGGGAAAATGGTCTGTGCCAGAAGACGGCAAGTCTTGTCATCTCCATGAGCCTCAGTGTCCCCATCAGCAAAGAGGGAGGAGTGCTGATTGTCAGCCACCCACAGCGCTATCTAAAAGTGGCTTGGAAGATTGGCTACCATCCAGGTGCAAGGAATCATTAGCAGGGAGGCCAAGTTTGGGGGGAGCCTGAGAGGAGCTGTGCACCAAGAGGAGGGTTTTTTGAGAATCCAGAGGCCCTTATTGTCTGCTTCCTTTCTCAGCTGAACCCTACACCCGGAGCCCCCAGCAGGACCCTCGGAGGTGGAGCAGCAGCTACAAGCCAAGGTCAAGCACCTGCAAAAGGAGCTGGAGAGTCTGGCAGGACAGCTCCAAGCCCAGGTGGAAGCCAACGAGGGCTTGAGTCAGCTGAACTGGGAGCAGGAGGAGAGGCTGCGGGAGCAGAAAGCAGAGCTCTGGGAGAAGCAGGGAGAGGCGGGCAGGTCCTCCGTGCAGAACGACCGCACCACCATCAGCCACGCGCTCTCCCAGAATCACCAGCTGGAGGAGCAGCTGGCCAAGGTGAAGCAGATGGTAACCCCCGCCCCATCCAATAAGGGCTAGGAGGCAGGCACCAGTCTCTGGGGAAGGGAGGTACGAGGCCAGAGGCAGCTCTAGCCTGGGGGACAGGTGACCCCAGCACCCTCCAGGGCAGTGCTGTGACTGTTTCTTGCTTCCTGTCCTCCGAATTTTAGAGGTGGGTAGCCCTGGGTTCCTCCCAGGTCTGGACATCATCATCCCAGCTAGAGGCATGGAGCCCCCCAGTCATAGGGAAAGAGACAGCGTTATAAGAGCCTCCTTAGATTCAAACTGAATTCCGGCCTCAGCTCCACTGCTCACCATTGAACTACCTTGCATCTCTAAGACTCGGTTTCTTTCACTTAAAAAGGAAGTGAGCCTTTTCCTCACTTCAGCACAGAGGTGTTGAGGATTAAATGAGATAATACGTGGAAACATTAGGCATGTAGCACACTCAGCAGATGGTGGTTGGCGCCCTCTGCTTTTCCTCCAGTCTGTGGCCTGCAGTTTAAATGGTGAGAAAAGGGTGTGAGATTTGAGGCTGGGGAAGGAGGCATGGGGTTCTAGGCAAGTAGGGGCAGTCACTTAGGCCTGGAGCAAGGGGCCAGGGACCTGGGCAGGTGACAGAGCCCCACAGTGCCCTCTCTACCCTATTAATGGGCCCAGAATCTGGAAGCCAGCCACTAGCTGCCCTCATGCCCAAGGGCTTCCTGCAGGTGGAGCTGGAGAGCCAAGAGGCTCAGAGTCTGCAGCGGCAGCGAGACCAGTACCTGAGTCACCTGCAGCAGCACGTGGCTGCCTATCAGCAGGTGACCTCTGAGAAGGAGGCGCTGCACAGGGAGTTACTGCTGCAGACCCAGCTCGTGGATCAGCTGCAGCAGCAGGAAGCTCAGGGCAAAGCAGTGGCCGAGATGGCCCGCCAAGAGCTGCAGGAGACTCAGGCAAGGGAGTTAGTGAGGGCGGGGCCCCGAGGGGATGACCTGGCAACCTCTGTGCCTTCTCATTCTCTTTCCTGGCCCCTTACGAGTGCCTGGAATCTACCAGCCAGCAGAACCAGCAGTTACAGTCCCAGATGAGCCTCATGGCTCTCCCTGGGAAAGGTACAGGACACCACTCAGAGAAAGAGGAGAGAGCCCCAGGAGGAAAGGGGGACTGTTAGCAGCATAGAATTGAGGAGTTGGAAGAGATCTTTAAGACAGCTGGTCATTATGCTGACCGGGTGTCTGCACTAAGTTCGGCATCAATATGGTGACCTCCTGGGAGCGGGGGACCACCAGGTTGCCTAAGGATGGGATAACTGGCCCAGGTCAGAAAGGGAGCAGGTCAGAACTCCCGCACCGATGGCTAGTGGGACTGCACCTGGGCAACATAGCGAGACCTTGGCTCTTAGAAAAAAAAAAAAAAGTGAAAATAGAGAACAGCTGCTCATTACTCTCTGGGAAGGGGCTGGCCCAGGGTTATACATTGAGGATGGGCACAGAGGTGGCCTACCGGTACCTCCCTTATTGAGTTGTCTGAGGACCCCTCTGGCCACCCCCCACAGGAGACGGACTGGGCAGTAAGGAGGAGGAGGAGGCACCTCAGCCCATGCCGAGCATCTTGGAGGACCTGGAGAGCCGGGAGGCCATGGTGAGCCTGACTCCCGCTGCCCCACCTTTGCTGCCTCCCTCTGTGGTCCCTGCCAGACCCCCTTTTGCTCTTTGTTTCCTGCCCTCTGGTTTCTCTGGACCCTCGTGCCTTCCCTGGGAGCCAGTGGTCAGACATCATTTCACCTGTGACCCCCAGGTGCACCCTCTGAGGCCCCAAAGGGAAAGCTCCTGTCCCCCTCCCTGCCGCATTTGTCCTGTGTATCCCCCTAAAAGAATGCATATATCTTGCCTGCAGGTGGCCTTTTTAAACTCGGCTTTAGTCAGTGCCAAGGAGGAATAGCAGGCACAGCTATGTGGGCAGCTGAAAGAGCAAAGGGTGTGCTGCCAGCGCCTGGCTCACCCAGTGGCCTTGGCCCAGAAGGAGCCAGAGGTGGCTGCCCCAACCCCAGGGACTGGGGGCGATTCTGCATGTGGGGAGATCCACCGGGTTTTCACCATGTTGGCCAGGCTGGTCTTGAACTCCTGACCTCAAGTGATCCGCCCTCCTCGGCCTCCCGAAGTGCTGGGATTACAGGCCTAAATCACCACACCCAGTCCAATGAAGACCTTTTTAAAATTTGCAGTTCAGGTTGTGGAAAATTTGAGCTACAAATTAGCAAGAGTTTACTCTTCACATGAATGTTGTCAGATTCATCTTTTAATAATTGGTGTTTATATTTTCATTTAATGTCATCCACTTTTCTACAGGGTATGGACAGTGGATTTGCAGGTGGAGAAGACAAAATTTATGTTTACGATCAAGCCTGGAGAGGTGGTAAATAAAGATATGGTCCAGAGTATTTATAGGTCCAGTAAAAATCTGGACAAAGACATGTATGATGATTACCTAGAAGCCAGAATAAAGACCAACAGGTATCAAGCCATACAACTCTGTTTCAGTGTTTACACCAGCGAAAATAAAGTAGTTCATAGTCTTTTCTCTTGTTCCCTAGATTTGTTCCCAACAAGGAGTTTTTCAGACCATAGACAGAGAGGCCCAGAGGCTGAGAAGGACCAGTTCAGTTTGAGGAAGATTCTTTTGATTTGGACAAATTTTTGGAAGAAGCCAGACAGCATGGTGGCTCTCAAAGACCCTCAGCAGCTGCCCCAGAGAACATGAGCATGAAGGCAAGAAGAGGAGGAAGGAGTAGACACACGTCTCTTCAAAGCCAATCAACTGTGATTATCCATAACCCTAATGATGCAAGTGCTATGGCGCAACAGTTTGTGAATGGTCAGGATACAAACCAAATCTGGATGCTACTTTTTATTATTGGAGAAGGCAAGGGCGGGGAGGGGGCGGAGATAGAAAATTTTACTTTGAATTATTTAGTTTTTTTAAAGAGTGGGTTGTGTTTGTGCTTCTCCCACCTTTCAGCATTTATAGAACATGCTGGCCCACATACACAGTCAAGACCACTTCCTTTTGTGTGACACTAGTAGTTCGGGTTAATATTTTGTGTAGGAACAGCTGCTTATGAGTCAAGTCACCCCAACGGCAGTGAGGAGGGGGATGTTCACATATTAGAACTTTCCTGCCAAATAAATGTGGCCCCTGTTGTGCTGTGTTTAATTTGGAGTGGGGAAAAGAAACTCTTACTTCGTTTCAAATCAAAACCTTTAGACAAAATTCTCGGTTATGTTTCCTTTATGTAATAGGCTGGGACAGTCTCAAAAATCTTCCTCTTCATCAGATGTTTGCAAAACTTTAGGCCTTTGAGCTTGAACTTGGAGCTGAAAAAAATAAGCACTGTAAGGGAGGAAAGGCAATGTCTGCAAAAACATTCTATCTGAAAATCACCTTTTTATGAGGGAGTCAGTAAAAAGAACTCAGGCAGTTTTTATTTGTACCTTGTTCTTTGATTTGTTTTCTCCTCAAACTCCCTTTACCATCTTTGTTGTTCTCATTGACTCCGTCACCCTCCATTAAAAATTGTAAATTGGGCAAGTCACAGTGGCTCAGTCCTATAACCCCAGCACTGTGAGAGGCTGAGGCAAGAGCACAGCTTGAGGCTAGGAGTTCAAGACTAACCTGCAGCATAGAAAGGCCCAGTCTCAATGAAAACAAATTAAAAAATAAAATATAAATCAATCTTGCCCAAGATCCCATAATAAGTGGGAAAGGCAAAATTTCAGCCCCAGCTTACCTGACTTGAGAAATGCGCTGCTATGTCCACTGTGTTCTATATATCTTGCTAACCATTACAGGTCTTCTTGTACTTTTCCTTTAAAACTGGGAACTCTTCCACCCCACCATTCTAACAAGCATGAAGGCAGCTTCAGTTACAAATCTCTCAAAGTCCCCATCATTCCACATTTATGATCTATTTAATTGACACATAATCGGATAGTAGCTACATGTATATCATAGATGTATCTGATATACAAACAGATTGACTTGACTCCATCTAGAACATGATTTTCCTGTTGTAGTGCATTCTGAAGTTCTGAAGAAGACTGAACCCAACCCGAACCTCTGTGAAAGCCAGTCTCCTTGTCCTAGAAATTCAAAATATGGGAAAAGATTAATTGAAAGTTTCCACGAGCTCCAAATCAAACTGCCAACTTTTTCATCGGCCACAATTGGATTGATCGATTGATTTTTTGAGACAGGGTCTCGCTCTGCAACCCAGGCTGTGATGTGAACGTGACTCACTGAAGCTTCAACTTCCTGGGTTCAAGCGATCCTCCTCCCTCAGCCTCTTCAGTGGCTGGGATCATAGGTGCACACCACCATGTCTGGCTAATGTTTTGTATTTTTTGCAGAGATGGTGTCTTGCCATGTTGCCCAGGCTGGTTTCAAACTGCTGGGCTCGAGCCATCCTCCCACCTGGGCCTCCCAAAGTGCTGGAATTACAGGTGTGAGCCACCGCGCCCAGCCTCAAATCGGATTCTAGACATTTAGAAATGTCAGCAACCTTGCTTCATACCCTTCCTTGTTACCCAAGGCTAAATCCCTATGTTCATGAACTTACTCTGCTTTCCTCACTGCCATAGAGAAGATATGGATAATGAGCTTTCTGTGTCATTCTAGACGCAAACCATATTAACAGTAATAGCCAAGGGAGATTGTGATCAGAACTCTTGTTTCTAACCTCATTTCTAGAAACTAGAAAATTAGGCCTCAAAACCTAGGTGCACTATGATCATTTCTGAGCCCAGTCACCCTCATCACCAGCACTACCATCATCATGAGTTCCTAATGAAAAACAAGAAAAGACAACATTTAGCCCCTACTTAACCTCGTTACAGACTTCTGGTTAATTTAAACAATTTTGTTACTTTCCCTTTGTGCAAGTGGAAAACTTCTTTGCTTTTCTGAGATGGAGTCTTGCTCTGTCGCCAGGCTGGAGTGCAGTGGTGCGATCTTGGCTCACTGCAACCTCCAACTCCCTGATTCAAGCTATTCTCCTGCCTCAGCCTCCTGAGTAGCTGGGCTTACAGGCACATGCCACCATGCCCAGTTAATTTTTGTATTTTTAGTAGAGACGGGGGTTTCACAATGTTGGCCAGGCTGGTCTCGAACTCTTGGCCTCAAGTGATCTACCTGCCTTGGCCTCCCAGAGTGCTAGGATTACAGGTGTGAGCCACCGCTCCCAGCCTACATTACCACAGCCCTTACAGTGCAACAAGGAAAAACACGGTTTCAGTGAGGTGCGTGTAAACTCTGTGTACTCAAATCACACCCTAGAAAGCCCACAGAAAAATACAGCCCAGGATAAATGTATAGACTGACTTCTAAACCCTCACAAGAAAGCGAAGGAAATGTAATTAATATAAAAATAATGTTTTATTAGTTATAAATCTAAAAAAGGTACTCAATGAAGATAAAACTGAAAATATTCTCTGTCGATTATTAGACATCTATTAGAAATCATTAGCATACTATAGTAGGCAGAATTCTAAAATGGGTCCCGTGATCTCACACATTCCCCATGTTACACCCTACACAATCCCCTCATTTTGAGTGTAGGCAAGACCTGACTTGTCTCTTGTTGTTGTTGTTGTTGTTGTTATTGAGAGGGAATCTCACTTTATCACCCAGGCTGGAGGGCAGTGGTGCGATCTCAGTTCACTGCAGCCTCCACCTCCCGGGTTCAAGTGATTATCCTGCCTCAGCCTCCCTAGTAGCTGGGATTACAGTTGGTGGGATTAGCCACCATGCCTGGCTAATTTTTTTTGTATATGTTTAGTAGAGATGGGGTTTCACCACGTTGGCCAGGCTAGTCTCAAACTCTTGACCTCAAGTGATCTGCCCGCCTTGGCCTCCCAAAGTGCTGGGATGGGAAACCTGACTTGTTTCTAACCAAAAGAATATAGCAAAAGTGATGGGATGTCACTCCTGTGTTATGTTCTATATAAGGTACCATCTTAGCAGACTGGAGAAGTCCTTGCTGGCTTTAAAGAAGCCAGCTGCCATGTTGTAAGACAGTCTACAGATAAGCCAGGCAACAAGGAGCTTCAGGCAGTCCCTAGGTGACAGCAGCTCCCAATTCAGAGCCAAAGGTCATCAAGGAAACAGACCTCAGTCCTACAGTTAAAGATGAATTCTGCCAGCCACGCTGAGGGAGCTTGGAAGTCAGTCTTTTTCCCCAGTTGGCCCTTTGATGAGACACACTACAGCCCCAGCTGACACCTGGATTATAGCGATGTGAAACCCTAAGGAGAGGACCCAGCTAAACTGTGCCCAGCTGTGACATATGTGTTATTTTCAGCCATTATACTTGTGGTATTTTGTTATACAACAATAAAAAAGCTAACACAAATACCTATAAAACTTTTTTATTTTTTAATAAGTATCACTCAAAATGTTATCAATAAAGACTTTAGACCAGACACAGTAGCTCATGCCTGTAATCCCAGCATGTTGGGAGGCCAAAGCAGGAAGATTGCTTGAAGCCAGCAGTTCAAGATCAGCCTGGGCAACATGGCAAGACCCCCATCTCTATAAAAATAGGCCAGGCGCAGTGGCTCACAGTTGCAATGCCAGCAGTTTGGGAGGCCAATGTGGGTGGATCACTTGAGTCCAGGAGTCTGAGACCAGCCTGGGCAACACGGTGAGACCCTATCTCTATAAAAATAGGCCAGGCATGGGCCAGGTGCGGTGGCTCGTGCCTGTAATCCCAGCACTTTGGGAGGCCGAGGTGGGCGGATCACGAGGTCAGGAGATTGAGACCATCCTGGCTAACATGGTGAAACCCCGTCTCTATTAAAAAATACAAAAAATCAGCCAGGTGCGGTGGCGGGCATCTGTAGTCCCAGCTACTCGGGAAGCTGAGGCAGGAGAATGGCGTGAATGCAGGAGGCGGAGCTTGCAGTGAGCCGAGATAGCACCACTGCAGTCTGGCTAGGGCGAAAGAGCGAGACTCCGTCTCTAAAAAAAAAAAAAAAAAAAAAAAAAAAAAATTGCAATATATGATAATCATTTTTAAAGTATTTGACTAAACCCGATAGGTTTCCCAGAAATGAAAAAAAAAATCAATTTTAAAACCAAAGCTGATTTTTAGAAAATTTCAAAATGTAAATCAGCCCTATCCAGAATATAATTTCTTTGAAACTTTAAGGAGTAATTTTATAATAGTATAACTATTAAAAAATGTAACTGTTATTTTAATGTTTTGAAATAAAACATTTTAAAATACGAACACTGTAGCTTGAAAGAAATAAACTGGAGAAGGAAAAGTAGAGAAAGAAATGTCCATTCCAGTCCAAAGCTTTATTTATCAAGTTTTCTTAGAATGACTTTTACCTATTTACGAATTCTTGTAAATAGAATCTATAATGGAAATACTGACAGACTTTTGTCTAAAGTGTCATTATTGAATACTGCTGTGATGTTACTGTAATGTAATAAATTATTGTTGCGAAGTGCTGTTTTTGACTTAAAATTTTATTTTGTATGTCTTGAAAACCATAGTATTAAAGGTATCGAGATTGTGCAAATGCTGTGCACAATTGGCATGAGATAATGTTTTTATTTTTACAAAATTGTAATATAACTATGCAAGTGTTTATTAAAAGAACACAAACTGAAAAAGTTATGGGATTAAAAAAAGTAATGGGATTAAAAAAGTTATAAGATGTTCTGCACCGTGGCTCACGCCTGTAATCCCAGCACTTTGGGAGGCCGAGGCGGGCAGATCACAAGGTCAGGAGATCAACACCATCCTGGCTAACACGGTGAAACCCCGTCTCTGCTAAAAATACAAAAAATTAGCCAGGCATAGTGGCACACTCCTGTAGTCCCAGCTACTTGAGAAGCTCAGGCAGAAGAATTGCTTGAACCCCAAAGGTGGAGGTTGCAGTGAGCCGAGATCGCGCCACTGCACTCCAGCCTGGGCAACAGAGTGAGACTCCGTCTCAAAAAAAAAAAAAAAAAAAAAGTTATGAGATTAAAAAGTTATGGGATTAAAAAAAGTTACATTGTGGGATAAAAAATGTTATGAAAAAGGGCTGTAGAAAAAAATTGTGGGAAAAAAGTTTTTTTGTGGAATAAGTTATGAAAAATAACTTATTCCAAAAAAAGTTTTATGAAAAGCTATAGGATTAAAAAAAAAAGTCGTGATAAAAATTAAATAAATAAAAGCAGGCCACTGTCAGCAAAGCCTGGAGAAGTGTCTAATGGGGAAGGCAGGTGCAGACGAGATGAAGATCACTGTCATCCCAAAGCAGGGAACTAGGCCTGGCGTGGTGGCTCACTCCTGTAAGCTCAGTATTTTGGGAGGCCGAGGTGAGAGGATCACCTGAGGTCAGGAGTTCGAGACCAGCCTGGCCAACATGGCGAAACCCTGTCTCTACTAAAAATACAAAAAATTAGCTGGGCATGGTGGTGCGTGCCTGTAGTCCCAGCTACTCAGGAGGCTGAGGCAGGAGAATTGCTTGAACCCGGGAGGTGGAGGTTGTAGTGAGCCGAGATCGCACCATTGCACTCCAGCCTGGGTGACAGAGCAAGACTCCATCTCAAAAAAAAAAAAAAAAAAAAAAAAAAAGTTATGGAAAAAACTTACGAAGAAAAAATTATGGGATAAAAAAAGTCATGGGATAAAAATAAAAACAAGGCTGGGCACGGTGGCTCACACCTGTAAGCCCAGCACTTTGGGAGGCTGAGGCAGGTGGATTACCTGAGGTCAGGATTTGAGACCAGCCTGGCCAACATGGAGAAACCTCATCTCTACCAAAACTACAAAAATTAGCTGGGAGTGCTGGCGCATGCCTATAACCCCAGCTGCTCCAGAGACTGAGGCAGGAGAATCGCATGAACCTGGGAGGCGGAGGTTGCAGTTAGCCGAGATCGCAGCACTGCCCTTCAGCCTGGGCAACAGAGTGAGACTCTGGGGGAAAAACAAGGAGTGTAATGTAATGCTTCACTCATCTTCTTTAAGCGGCAGTGGGAGTAAATCCCACCACTTTAGGGCAACCTCCATCTCCCACTGCAGCCAAGATTCAATCTAAGGGGGTTAGTGGGAAGAAAGGCTCAGCATAAAATACCATATGAGCTCTCAAAGTCCTGTGCGAGCACAGCATATTTTTTGTTTTTTGCTTAACCTTGTATTATATAGCTTTTCAAACATAGAAACGTAAGGAGAAGTTCAGCAAAGTGGCATGTGCCTGTATTCCAGCTATCTTGGGGACTGAGGTGGGAGGATCACTTGAGCCCAGGAGCTCAAAGCTGCTGTGGGCTATGACTATGCCACTGCACTCCAACCTGGGCAACAGAGCAACACTCCATCTCTAAATAAAGAAGTAGAATACTAAAATGCAATAAACCCGCATGTACCCATCAGCTTTAACAATTAACAAATGGCCAATGATTTTTTAATCTTTTTATAGACATGGGGGTCTTGCTATGTTGCCTAGGCTGATCTTGAACTCCTGGGCTCAAGCAATTCACCTGCCTCGGTCTGGGATTACAGGCGTGAGCTACCGTGCCTGGCCCAATCTTTTTCCTGAGTGTTCCTACATCCCCACCTGGGTTATTTTAAAGCAAATCCCAAACATATTTTACTATTTTTTTACTTTTATTTTTTGAGAGACAGATTGGGCCAGGCACGGTGGCTCATGCCTACAATCCCAGCACTCTGGGAGACTGAGGCGGGCAGATCACCTGAGGTCGGGAGTTCGAGACCAGCCTGACCAACATGGAGAAACTCTGTCTCTACTAAAAATACAAAATTAGCCGGGTGCATGGCACATGCCTGTAATCCCAGCTACTCAGGAGGCTACAGCAGGAGAATCGCTTGAACCTGGGAGGTGGAGGTTGCAGTGAGCTGAGATTGTGCCATTGCACTCCAGCCTGGGCAACAAGAGCGAAACTCCATCTCAAAAAAAAAGAGACAGATCGTGTCACTGCAGTCCAGCCTGGGTGATAGATAAAGCCAGACCTTGTCTCAAAAAAAAAAAAGAAAAGAAAAGAAACGGTGTCTCACTCTGTTGCCCAGGCTGGGGTGCTGTAGCATGATCATAGCTCACTGCAGCCTCAAACTCCTGGGCTCAAGTGATCCTCCTGCCTCAGCCTCCCAAGTATTGAGATTAAAGGTGCCCAGCACCACACCTGGCTATTTTTTATGTGTTGTAGTTGACCAATCTTATCTCAAACTCCTGGCCTCAAGCAACGCCCCCATGACCCTGACCTGGACCTCCCAAAGTGGTGGGAATTACAGACATGAACCATTACTCCTGGCCAAATTATTTCATCTGTGAAAACCTCAGTATGTATCTCAAAGAGATAAGGACTTGTTTTTAACAGAAATACAAGCCTGTATAACATAGAAATACAAAAAATAATAATTAGAAATACAACACCTGGCCCCAACTTTGTGGCTCACGCCTGTAATCCCAGCACTTTGGGAGGCCAAGGCAGGCGGATCACTTGAGGTCAGGAGTTCGAGATCAGCCTGGCCAACACAGTGAAACCCCGTCTCTACCAAAAATACAAAAATTAGCCGGGCATGGTGGCACGCGCCTGTAATCCCAGTCTACTGGAGAGACTGAGGCAGGAAAATCGCTTGAACCTGGGGCGGCTCGGGGGTTGTGGCACGGAGCTTGCAGTGAGCCGAGCTCCTCCACTAGGCAAAAGGGCGAGACTCTGTCAGGAAAAAAAAGAAAAGAAATACAATACCTGAAAAGTTTTAGTAATTCCTTAAATCAGTTATCTTTGAATTCTTATCCAAAAAAGATCCACACATTGAAACATTTTGTTGATACATCTCTTAAATCTCTTTTATTCTGAAGTGTTTCCCCCCCCCCCACATTTCCCCCTTTGCCATTTTTTTGAAGAAGACAGATCATTTGTCCCATATAATTTCCTACATTTTGGATACTGTTGATTTCATACCTACGATGTCTTGACATATTCCTGCTAATCTCTATATAGTCTATAAACTGGTAGTTAGATCTTGAGGCTTGATTAGGTTCAATTTTTGGCAATAGGTGATGCTCTGTATTTCCTATGCATCTCACCAGGAAATGACATGATGGTATGACTGATCACAGTTAGGTATTTTTAGCTTGATGCATCCATTATGTCTTTTGTTGTTGTTGTTGTTGTTGTTGCGTGAGGCAAGGTATAGCTTTGTTGCCCTGGCTGGGGTGCAGCAGCGCGATCGCAGTTTACTGAAACCTCCGCCTCCCTGACTCGAGCGACTCTCCCATCTCAGCCTCTTGAGTGCTGGGACCCCAGGCGCCGCCACCTAATTAACAGACGCGTTGCCTCCGTTTTTGAAATGTCCCTTTCAGGATGCCGTCCCCTTCCTGGTACGCGAAGCGCTGGGAGCGAAAGGGACTTCCGGGAGATCCAGGAAGTCGCTTTTCTTTCTGGCAGGAGGCGGGGTTCTCTCCGTACGCTGTGGAGTCTCTGCGGGGTGTAGACCGGAATCCTGCTGACGGGCAGAGTGGATCAGGGAGGGAGGGTCCGGACACGGTGGCTGCAGGTCTGAGACAAGGCTGCTCCAAGGTAGTAGCTCTCTTGCCTGGAAGTGGCCATTCATTCCTGGAGTGCTGCTGAGGAGCGAGGGCCCCTCTGGGGTCTCTGGAAGTCGGTGCCCAGGCCTGAAGGATAGCCCCCTTGCGCTTCCCCTGGGCTGCGGCCGGCCTTGTCAGAGCGAAGGGCGTCCTTCCACCCCGCGGCGCAGGTGACCGCTGCCATGGCTTTTCCCCATCGGCCAGACGCCCCTGAGCTGCCTGACTTCTCCATGCTCAAGAGGCTGGCTCGAGACCAGCTCATCTATCTGCTGGAGCAGGTCAGTGCTCGTCTAGCGCCTTTATCGTATCTACAGTGTGACACTCACTGGATGCACATTTCTTCCTTGCTGTGCCCCTTTGATCTTGTTCTTGGCCCCTGGTATTGTCCTTGGAGCTTCCCCAGCAGGTCCAGAATGAATCCAGGGAGTAGTAAGGGCTGTTTGGAACCTGGCCAGAGAGTTAATGGAAATCACCCCCCAACCCCCCATACAGGCAAGGGAGACACCATTAGTGCCAGGCATCCCTAGGGACGGAAAGATGGTTAAGACATCTTTGCCATTAGGGATCTTATCACTCCAGTAGGAGCTGTATGAAGCACAAATTATCACGCACAGGTGGTAAATGAGTGATAGAGCTAGTGTACCCTAAGAGTTCAGAGTAAGTGATCATTTCTAGCTGGGGTGATGATCTAGGAGCTTCAAGGAGGTGAGTGTGAATAATAAGCATATTTTCTTTGGAGACTAAGCATGCTCCAGGCAGATAGATTGGTAGGAGCAAAGTTGACAAACCAGGGAAAGACAAGGCATGTACAGCGAAGACACCCATCAGCAGTTACACAGTAGCCACTGAAAAGAATTTTTTTTCCATTTGTGGCATGAGACAATACTTGATGATTCTAATAGTGATGTGTGTGGTAGGGTAAATGGGCAACAAGAAGGCCAGTTAGGAGACCGTAGATCAGACAAGAAATAAAGGCCCACACAAAATTGGTAGCAGTGGGAATGAAGGGAAGTGATGGATTTTTAAGTTATGGTGAAAGAAAACTCAAAGACTTACTGATTGGTTATAAATGTTGAAGGAGAAGCAAAAATGAGTGAGATTTTTAACCTGGGTTATTAGGAAAATAATACTGCTACTGTGATTTTAATGGATTACTTGTGTAATCATTTAGTTATTCATTTTATGTCTGTACTCCTCAGTAGATTGGAAGGTGGGCAGGGATCATGTTTGTTTTGTTCAACACTACCCAGTGAGTACCTAGCTTAGAGTCAAGCACACACCATGTGCTTAATAAATATTTGTTGTATGAACATTGAATAGAAATGGGAAAAATAATTAGAAAAAGGAACAGGTTTGTTGGGGGAAGTTGATTTGTTTGGGTTTGGATGGGGGAAGTTAAGATGCCTGTAAGAAATACAGCTTGTAACATCCAGCAGATAGAAATGTAGAACTGCAGCTCCATTATGAGGACTGGAAGGAAGATGGATCAAGATGAGAACTTCAGGGCATCTTGGACCAGATTTTATTTCTATTTTATTTTATTTATTTTTTTGAGACAGAGTCTCACTCTGTTGCCCAGGCTGGAGTGCAGTGGCGTGATCTTGGCTCACTGCAACCTCCACCTCCCGGGTTCAGGCGATTCTTCTGCCTCAGCCTCCCAAGTAGTTGGGATTACAGGCGCACGCTAGCCCACTTGGCTAATTTTTGTATTTTTAGTAGAGACAGGGTTTCACCATGTTGGCCAGGCTGGTCTCAAACTCCTGACCTCAGGTGATCTGCCCGTCCCTGCCTCCCAAAGTGCTGGGATTATAGGCTTGAGCTACCGTGCCCGGCCTATTTCTCTTTAATACTTAGTGCTCGCACAGTGACATGCGCATGAAAGACTTGCAACAAATGTCTGAAGAATTGAAAAGAGGTGCTAGTTACAGCCACTAGTTCAGGTGAGATCAAGTAGAGGAGACCAAAGAGAGAAACTTGAGCCCACTGGGTGATTCAGCATGGCCAAAGTGGATTTCCAGGCAATAACGTCCTCTCCTAACTTCTGACTTAATTTTTGTTAATGTGCACTGCTATTCAGGCTTGAAATATCAGAATCATCTTTGCCTCTCCTTCACCCTGATACTTAACTGAACCAGTTGCTGAGTTCCATGGATACTTCTTTACACATAACTTTTTTATGGTGATTGTAAAATAACACTTGCACATTATAGAAAATGTAAGAAGATCAAAGAAAGTAAAAAGAAAAAAAAATTACTTATAGCCCTACCATAAGTTATAAACACTGTTAACACTGTTAATTTCTTTCAAGTATTAAAAAAAATTAGGCTGGGTGCGGTGGCTCATGCCTGTAATCCCAGCACTTTGGGAGGCCAAGGCAGGCGGATCACCTGAGGTTGGGAGTTCGAGACCAGCCTGACCAACATGGAGAAACCCCATCTCTACTAAAAATACAAAATTAGCTGGGCATAGTGGCCCATGCTTGTAATCCCAGCTACTCAAGAGGCTGAGGCAGAATTGCTTGAACTCAGGAGGTGGAGGTTGCGGTGAGCCGAGATCGCGCCATTGCACTCCAGCCTGGGCAACAAGAGCAAAACTCCATCTCAAAAAAAAAAAAAAAATTATATTACACATTCCATGTATCCCTTAATCTATTTTTGCTCACACCACCACCAGCCTAAATCAGGCCTCATTAACTCCCTAAGTGGACTCCCTGCCTCCTGTTTCTCTGGTCTTCAGATTCCTCTAACATTTCCAGCTGATTGGAATGCTTCAATGCACAAAAGCTTTATTTTTCCCTGTTAATTAGAGGATCAAGGCCACACTCCCCTAAGCTGGCATTTGGAGCCCTTCCTACTCAATTCTAGCCAACTATTTCAGTCTATTTTTCACCATTCACCTACCTCAAGATTTCCTACCCTCTGTTGACCATTTTGGGTTTGGGAAACAAAAAAATAAATAAACATTTAAAAAGGCCAAACGTGGTGGCTCACACCTGTAATCCCAACACTTTGGGAGGCTGAGGCAGGTGGATCACCTGAGGAGGTCCGGGGTTCGAGAACACCCTGGGCAACATGGCGAAATTCCATGTCTACTAAAAATACAAAAATTAGCCAGGTATGGTGGCATGCACCTGTAATCCCAGCTACTCGGGAGGCTGAGGCAGGAGAATTGCTTGACCCTGGGAGGCAGAGGTTGCAGTGAGCTGAGGTTGTGCCACTGCACTCCAGCCTGGGTGACAGAGTAAGACTCTTGTCTTTAAAAAAAAAAAAAAACAGGCCGGGAGCAGTGGCTCATGCCTGTAATCCCAGCACTTTGGGAGGCTGAGGCAGGTGGATCACGAGGTCAGGAGTTCAAGACCAGCCTAGCCAAGATGGTGAAACGCCATCTCTACTAAAAATACAAAAATTAGCTGGGTGTGGTGGCGGGCACCTGTAATCTCAGCTACTCAGGAGGCTGAGGCAGAGAATTGCTTGAATCCGGGAGGCGGAGGTTGCAGTGAGCCGAGATCGCCACTGCACTCTAGCCTGGATGTCAGAGGGAGATTCCATCTCAAAAAACAAACAAAACAAAACAATAAATAAGGTTAAAAAAAAAAAAAGATTTCCTGCCCTCTATCCCGTTGACCTTTTGGGCTGGATCATTCTTTGTGGTGGGGGCTGGCCTGTGCATTGTTGGATGTCTAGCAGCATCCCTGGCCTCTACCCACAAGATGCCAGTAAAACCCCTACCCTGAGTCAGATAACCAAAAATGTGTCTGGACATTGCCAAATGTCCCTCAGAGGGCAAAATCGTCCCCTTACCACACAGCCTATGCTCTCTTTCTGATCTTTGCTGGACTGTCCTCTTCATCCATCCATGTCAACACCCTACTCATTTGTGAAGGCCTGGTTGAGAGGAAACTCCCAGTGACTTTCCCCTCCCTGTCACTAACTGTGACCTCTCTTTCCTCTGAACAGACATTGAGATCTGTGTCAGGAGTGGTGGTGCAGGAATCGTATGACAGGGATTGTGGGGTGGGGGAGTGGAAGGGGGATGGGGTGAGGACTGTCCTGGGTTTGCTAAGTTTTCTGCAGTGAACGTGTGCTATTTTATTTTGTACTTAGGAGAAAAATGCAAGGTGGGGTTCTGTTGTGTTTGGCTTTGTTCAGCAGGAGACCAGGGGTGGTTGGGAGCCAGAGTGGAGGAGGCAGCACAGAAGGGGAGTGAGGTGCAGACCAAGGTCACAGGTGAGCAGAAGGGTTAAGTGACAAGGAGTTAACCTGAGAAAGAAGGTGGGATGTCTTCTTCCCACTGGTACAGAAAACGAGAAGGCAAAATAGGTAAATATACAGAGAAGTGTCAACTGTGGATACAGATAATAAATAAGGTGCCGGGCTAGACGATACTTAGTGCCCTCCCACCTCAGAGACTATGTTTCTGTTAGATGGGTGGCTGGGCTACTTCTCAGCTGAGGAAGCTCGTGTGACCTGTGAGTGACCCAACACATTGTGTCTCCTTCAGCTTCCTGGAAAAAAGGATTTATTCATTGAGGCAGATCTCATGAGCCCTTTGGATCGAATTGCCAATGTCTCCATTCTGAAGGTACTGTCCCTTTCCCCTGGGGGTCATGCCCCTCTTTGAGCAGTTTTTCTTTTGATGAACAATACAAACTACTGAAGAGTGACTACTCTTGTACGGCAAATATAGGGTAGCCTAATTGGGTAGAAAAGGGAGATTGATGCTGTTGTTCGTATTTTTTTGTGTGTGTTTTTTTGTGGGGGGAGACAGAGTCTCTCTCTGTCACCCAGGCTGGAATACAGTGCAATGGCACAATCACAGCTCACTGCAGCCTTGACCTCCTGGACTCAGGCGATCCTCCTGCCTCAGCTTCCCAAGTAGCTGGGACCACAGGCATGTGCCACTACACCTGGTTAATTTTTAAATTTAAATTTATTATTTATTTTTCTGAGTCTGTTTGCTACAGAACATATATATATATATATATATATATATATTTTTTTTTTTTTTTTAAATTTTGTAGAGATGGAGTCTTCTTATGTTACCCAGGCTGATCTCAAACTCCTGGGTTCAAATGATCCTCCTACCTTGGCCTCCCAACATGCTGGGATTACAGGCATGAGCCACCGCACTTGGCCCATACTGTTTTTATATTGTTTTATTTTAGGTTTTCCTATTGACAATTTGAGGAAAGTTCAGCGGGATGGTTGTCAGGGGAGCAGTTTGATTCCTAGAATTAGCATAATTAGGAAGCCCTCAAGAAGTCCCCTATCTTCGTATCATGCTTTGTGCTTTTCAGGCACTCTTATATCCATTGTCTTATTGGATTCTCTCTGTAGCAACACGAAGTAGACAAGCTATACAAGGTGGAGAACAAGCCAGCCCTCAGCTCCAATGAACAGTGAGTGTCTGGGAGAGTCTGTCCCTACTCCAAGCTGGAAGAGGTCCCTAGGGGCACATTTGCCTTTCATCTGTCCTTGGCTGAGATATATGGTTCACCTCCCTGAACTTTACAGTTTCATGGCTAGGTTACTCTTCTGTTGTTTTGTTTTCTTTTGTTTTGTTTTCTGTAGTTTCCTTTCTATGGTTTCTTGTCCTCTTCCCTCTCTAATTTACATCACAGTCTATAACCAGATTCACTAATCTTTCAAAATTATTTTCATCGTGCTCTTCTCAAGAACCTGCAAGGCAGCTGGGTGCGGCGGCTCACGCCTGTAATCCCAGCACTTTGGGAGGCCGAGGCGGGCGGATCTTCTGAGGTCAGGAGATACAGACCAGCCTGGCCAACATGGTGAAACCCCATCTCTACTAAAAATACAAAAATTAGCTGGGTGTGGTGGCGTGTGCCTGTAATTCTAGCTACTCAGGAGGCTGAGCCAGGCAAATCGCTTGAACCCGGGAGGCGATGAGTTGCAGTGAGCCAAGATCGCGCCACTGCACTCCAGCCTGGGCAACAGAGCAAGACTCCATCTCAAAAAAAAAAAAAAAAAAAAAGAATCTGCAAGGCCTCTTATTACTTGCTGAAGATTGTCCACATTATTTGTCATAGACTTCAAGGCTGTCTGCAGCATGGCCTCCCACATTACCTTTCCAGCCTTGTCTCTCGTGTGTCCCCTTCAAGCCTCTGTTGACATGTGCTTCCACCTGCCTCTCAGCTCTGTGCCTTCACCCTTTTCATCACTCCATTCACTCTGCCTGAAATTCTCTCCTGTCCTCACTGCTCCTATAAAGAGTGTCCATCCTTCAGAGCCCAGCCACCTCCTCCATGAAGCTCTCTGTTGCCCTTCCAGTCTGGGGTGATTTTCTCCTCTGGATTTCCATGGCATTTTGTATTTGTCCTGTTCGCTCGGCATGGAGTCATGTACAGCTGTTGTTTTGATTTTAAAGTATTTCTGAAACTTAATTAATGTACATGCTTTCTTAGAAGAAAAAATTCTCCTGGATACATGGAGAATATATCCATGTACCCCAGTTTGAAAAACGTTATTTTCTATTACTTTCTTATATTTAAAATTTTTTAATTAAATTTATTTATTTTCAGAGACAGGGTGTCACTCTGTTGCACAGGCCGGAGTGCAGTGGTGCAATCATAGCTCACTGCAGCCTTGAGCTCCTGGGCTCAAGGGATCCTCCTACCTCAGTCTCCTGAGTAACTGGGATTACAAGTGTGCAGCACTGCATCTGCCTATAGTTTTATTTTATTTTATTTTTTTGAGTAGGAGTCTAACTCTGTCACCCAGGTTGGAGTGCAGTGGCGAGATCTCAGCTCACTGCAACCTCTGCCTCCCAGGTTCAAGCAATTCTCCTTCCTCAGCCTCCCAAGTAGCTGTGATTACAGGCGCCTGCCACCATGCCCAGCTAATTTTTGTATTTTTAGTAGAGATGGGGTTTCTCTATGTTGGCCAGGCTGGTCTTGAACTCTTGACCTCAGGTGATCCACCCTCCTTGGCCTCCCAAAATGCTAGGATTATAGGCATGCACCACCTCGCCAGGCCTTATAGTTCTTTCATTTTACTATTATTATTATTTTTTTTTTTTTTTTTTTGAGACGGAGTTTAGCTCTTGTCTTCCAGGCTGGAGAGCAATGGTGCGATCTGGGCTCACTGCAACCTCCACCTCCCGGGTTCAAGCGATTCTTCTGCCTCAGCCCCCTGAGTAGCTGGGATTACAGGCATGCGCCACCATGCCCAGCCAATTTTGGTATTTTTAGCAGAGATGGGGTTTCACCATCTTGGCTGGGCTGGTCTCAAACTCCTGACCTCAGGTAATCCACCCGCCTCTGCCTCCCAAAGTGCTGGGATTACAGGTGTGAGCCACTGCTCCCAGCCTACTATTATTATTTTTAATAGAGATGAGGTCTCACTGTGTTGCCAAGGCTAGTTTCGAACTCCTGAGCTCAAGCAATCTTCCCACCCTGGCCTCCCAGAGTGTTAAGATTACAGGTGTGAGCCACCACGCCTAGCCTTTATTTTTAACTGACAAATAATAATTGTATATTTTTATGGGGTATTTGTGTATTGTTTTTCAGCACTGATTGTTAATATACTCCATATAGGCATCTTTTTTTACCCACTGGATTGTAAATTATTTGAGAACAGGAACTTTTGGGTCCACCATAGGCCCAGTAATGTACCCAGCTCATCACGTTTTACCCATTATGTTGAGAGGTATCTTCTGTGGTTGGTATATGGTGGACCAAGAGAATGGCATAGCTTTGGCTAGGATGAGACCTGTAGGGCAAATGGCAAAAGAGTTGGTATTGTTTCAGTTTCTTCTAAGTTGCTATCCAACTTGATAATTTTTCTTCACTGTTTTTTTTTTCTCTCTCTCTCATAGATTGTGCTTCTTGGTCAGACCCCGCATCAAGAATATGCGATACATTGCCAGTGAGTGTGCCATGGTACTATGCGTAACTGTGGGAAAGGGCGGGTAAAATCTAAGGGCTTTGGCCATAAGGACCCTCTAATAAGAAAATAATTGTTTGAGTTGGCTGTAGCACTTGTGGAGCTTCCCTGCTTCTTTTTTTTTTTTTTTTTTTTTTGAGACAGAGTTTCACTCTTGTTGCCCAGTCTGGAGTGCAATGGTGCGATCTCGGCTCACTGCAACCTCCGCCTTCTGGGTTCAAGCGATTCTCCTGCCTTAGCCTCCCAAGTAGCTGGGGTTACAGGTGCCCATCACCAGACCGGACTAATTTTTTGTATTTTTAGTAGAGACTGAGTTTCACCATGTTGGCCAGGCTGGTCGCAAACTCCTGATCCACCCGCCTCGGCCTCCCAAGTGCTGGGATTACAGGCATGAACCAGTGTGCCCGGCAGCTTCCCTGTTTCTAGTGTAACAGATGGCCCATGACTTGCTGGGCTGCATTCCTTCTCTCTGTAGGTCTTGTCAATGCTGACAAATTGGCTGGCCGAACTCGCAAATACAAAGTGATCTTCAGCCCTCAAAAGGTGAGTTTGGATCCTGGAGGAAGTGGGATAAGGTAGAACAGGACTGAGGACCGGGCAGGGGTAAGGGGCCAACAGCACTACCTCCCTGTCTCAGTTCATTTTCTGTTGCTGTAACAGAATACTTGAGACTAGGTAATTTATAATGAACAGAAATTTATTTAGCTCATGGTCTGAGGAGGTAGTGAAATCCAAGAGTGTGGGGCTGGCATCCGGCGAGGGTCATCCCATGGCAGAAGGGTGGAAGGTGGAAGCCAGCACATGAGACCAACAGGCACCCAGGGGCTGGACTTGCCTTATAGCAACCCACTCCTGCCAGAAGGACATTAATCCATTTATGAGGACTCCTCCCTCATGACCTAATCACCTGTTATTAGGCTGCACCTCCCAACACTGTTGCACTGGGGATTCAGTTTCCAACAGATGAACTTTTGGGAGACACATTCAAACCGTAGCACTCCCTCAAAGCAAATTATGTGTGATTGAACCAAATACCTGTCACTAACGTATCCTCAATTCATTAACATATCCTCAGTTGTTTAGCAGAGGGTCTGTCATCATACTGTCCCAAATAAAGTATTGTAGAATTGTGCAAAGAGGCCTCTACGTAGATTTTTTTTTTAATGAAAAGCTTCACACTTGCGAGGTAGAACCTGCTCTGTATCCCTAACACAAACTCTAGTATAGTAATGGTGCACAATATTACAGCTTTCCAATGACTTTCTCCCTGTATCCCTTTAATAATAAATACAATAAATCATCACCCTCCCTCCTCCCATCCCCTATGCTTATAAGGATGTGGCTGGGCTGCCCCTGGGTTACTAGAACCATGCCACCATATATTGGAAAAGCCTTTTCTTGCCCAGGAAAGGAACCTTAGAGACTGTTTTACTCCACCCCAACTTTGAGCAGCTGAGGGAACTGAAGCCCATGCTCACACAGTGAGTTAGCATAGCCAGACTAGAGCGCTTCCATCTTTAACTCAATAATTGCAGTACGTATTTGGAGGTCCGTCATAGTCTGTCCATTTCTTGATTCCATTGAGCTCCCCTCTCACCTCCACATCAGCCACATGCATCCTCAATCCCAGTGATTGGGAGGAATGATGTTCCAGGCCTTTACCTTGCCAACCATAGGCCTATAAAGCTACAGCAAGTAGTACATGCATACTTAGAGAAGGTAGAAGCTAGACTAGGAAGAACAGAGATTTATTCCTTTTCAATCTTTCTAAGAAAATTCTAGAGAAAATAGAGGCAGTAACTAAGGACTGAAGCCTCTGAAACCAGGCTGTCTGGATAAAATCCACCCTTGAGGCCTTATTACCAGTGTGGTCTTGGGTTAGATACTGAGCTGCTCTGTGTCTCGGTTTTCTCATCTGGAAGATAGAGTTGATAATAGTACTTTTCTCTTAATTTAAGTGAGATGACTTTGAGTCTCTGTTGAAATAAGAAATCAAGTGGGACCCTAGGCTTATATTGTTTTATCCTTCTCTAAAAGGAGTAAGAGGAAAGAGCCAGTGACCTTCCTTTGAATGTCACCTGAAGATTGATAGCACAATCTTACAAATATTTATCTTAGGATAATATGCTTAGGAATACAAACATGTGAAGTATTATTACCAGAGCAAGAAATTATTGAGTAGGACAACTACTCAGAATTATAGGTACTTTTGAATGTTATTAAAGGAGTCGTGGCAATAATTTCTAATTCTTGGACTCTTACAAAACCTTTTTTTTTTTTTTTTTTTCAAATTACGCTTCCAAGGACAGCTTTGGTGTTTTGTTTTGTTTTGTTTTGTTTTGTTTTGTTTTGTTTTGTTTTTGGAGACAGTGTATTGCTCTGTCACCCAGACTGGAATGCAGTGCTGCAATCTCGGCTCACTGCAACCTCCACCTCCCAGGTTCAAGCAATTCTCCTGCCTCAGCCTCCCTAGTAGCTGGAACTACAGATGTGCACCACCATGCCTGGCTAATTTTTTGTATTTTTAATAGAGGTGAGGTTTTGCCATATTGCCCAAGCTGGTCTCGAACTCCTGAGCTCAGGCAGTCCGCCCACATCTGCCTCCCAGAGTGCTAGGATTACAGGCATGAGCCACTGCGCCTGGCCAAGGACAGATTTGTATTAACAGGGAATAATCCTACAAGTTAAAATAATCCTACAAGCCTCTATATTACACAGAAAAACAAAATTGGTATTTTTATGAGTGTTCTCCACTTAGCACCTTATCTAATCGAATTCTTTGACCTAATTTTATATTAGGAGGCATCTCTCTCTCTCTTCTTTGAGACTCCTTTGTTAATTATGAAGATTGGCAGTTTTCAGACCTGGCTCTGGAATTCCATTACTTAGCATTAAAAGTTAAAAGCAGGCCTGAAGATTTCAGTTTTCCTGGCAGAAATGAGTGAGGGAGGAATAGGATTCTTCTGTGTAATAGTAAAATAAGGAGCACGTAGCATTGATCTACATCTCACAGAGCTAGTATGAAGATGAAGACAAGTGATTCTTGTAGAACACTAAGAACAATGCCTAATCCATTTTAAGGGCTTACAACATTAGCTGTTAATAATGTCATCTCATTATCAGATGTGAGTGCCCTCAGCATTCTTTCTCATTATTTTCAAATATTCACCCTTTCCCCACTTATCTCAAAGGAGTAAGAGATCGTGGCCTTTTCCCTTCTAAGATGAGCTGTTCCATGCCAGTTCTTGGCCCCATTCTGCTTTCCTTCTCCATTATCTTGCTTTACCAGGTAGACTTTGTCTTCTGCCTTCACCCTTCTAAACAATGTCCCCCATTTCACCTCTTCTCCCTATCAGGGCTCCCCCTTCTTTCATGGCCAGGTTTCTGTGAAGAATGTTCTACTGTCACTGCTTCTGCTTCCTCATCTCCACCTTCATTGTTTCATCTAGTCTCCCTCAGGTCTCTGTTGTCAAATCCACTGGTGTCTATTTAATGTTAATCCTACTTAACTTCCCTGGCATTTGACACTGTTGCCCACCCTTCCTTGCAACTCTCACCTTTCCTGCCTTGACTGTTGCTGTTTTCTCCCGCCCCTGCCTCTCTGAGTATTCTTTCTCAGTCTTCTCTGCCAGGTCCTGTACTGTGGCCCCCTTTCATCTTGTGTTCCCTAGAGTCCTGTCCTTAGCTCTCCTCTGCATGTTCTTTTCTCTTGGACAGACCATCTACTTTATTTATTTATTTGAGACAGGGCCTCACTCTGTTGCCCAGGCTGGAGTGCAGTGGCACAATCTCGGCTCACTGCAGCCTTGACCTCCTGGGCTCAAGTGATCCTCCCACCTCAGCCTCCTGAGTAGCTGGGACTACAGGCACACACCACAATGCCCAGCTAATTTTTGCATTGTTTTGTAGAGATGGGGTGTCACTATGTTGCCCAGACTGGTCTAGAACTTCTGGGCTCAAGCAATTCGCCTGCCTCGGCCTTCCAAAGTTCTGGGATTATAGGAGTGAGCCACTGCACCCAGCCACATCATCCACTTTAAATACAGTGTATATGCTACTTAATCCCAAGTCCTTGTCTGTGTCTGCCGAGGTCCCGTGGGCATGTCCTAAACAGAACTCACTCTCCCTTGTACAGATCTTTTCCTCCCATCTGCTCCTCCACAATTTCCAGAGCACCTCATGCTGTTGCTCTCATCTCTGTCTGTACAACTTACCTTTTGAAGACAGCTGAACTCCTTCTCCTTTGTAAAGCTCTTCCCTTCTCTCAGGGAGATAAGAAGCAATTTACTCAAACATAAATTAAATGGATGAGAAAGAACTGAAGTGCTAGGCTGAATGATTCTAATGGTCCTTTCTAGATCTTAAGAATCTGGGTTCTCTTGTCTTTCACTGGGTTCAGTAATTATTGTCCTCATCAGTGACCATAGAGGAACTCCAGAGAAATGGAGAGAACAGAGAAGAAGGTGGTTACTAATCAATTTCCTTTTCTCTTTCAGTTTTATGCGTGTGAGATGGTGCTTGAGGAAGAGGGAATCTATGGAGGTGAGAGGAGATGAATGTGAGTGGAAAGGGAGAGAGAACATACAGAAGAAAAAACCGTTGTTGTTCTCCACCCCCCAGCTCCTTCTTTTCCTGGTCTTATTCCTGTTAGTGTAGCAGGAGGAGAGGTTCCTGAGAATGGGAATGGGAATAGGACCACGAATTAGAACACTACTGGGGGCTGGGCGTGGTGGCTCACACCTGTAATCCCAGCACTTTGGGAGGCCGAGGGGCTGGATCACCTGAGGTCAGGAGTCTGAGTCCAGCCTGGGCAACATGGTGAAACCCCATCTCTACTAAAAATACAATAATTAGCTGGGTGTGATGGCGCACGCCTGCATTCCCAGCTACTCGGGAGGCTGAGGCAGGAGAATTGCTTGAACCCGGGAGGCAAAGGTGGCAGTGAGCCGAGATCACACCATTGCACTCCAGCCTGGGCAACAAGAGTGAGACTCAGAGAAAGAAAGAAAGAGGAGAGAGAGAAGAGAGAGAGAGAAAGAAAATAAAAGAAGAAAAGAAAGAGAGAGAGAGAGGGAGGGAGGGAAAAGAAAGGATAAGAAAAGAACTCTACTGGGGTAGTGTGAAAGGAACAGCAGGGCTTAGAGTTGGAAATGACCAGCCACCCTTCTTACCTTCCAAGGCTCCCACAGGAAAAACTGGGCCTCCCCTCTGTGTATTCCTCATGCTATTCTCCACACAACCCAAACCTGATCACAGCCCTCCCTGCTGGAAATAGCAGCGGCCCAATATAAAGCCCAGAATCCCCAACATGCCTCCTATCCCTTGCACAGTCTGGCCCCTCCTGTCCCGTTAGCCTCATCGTGTGCTGCTTCTTTCTCCTGACTCGCCACCCTCCAGCCAGAGGCACTTCACCCATGCTTTTCCAGGTACCCAGAATGTTCTCCACCCCACAGCTTTTTGCCTTCCCAAGTCTTACCCAAATTCTCAGCTTAATTTTCTCTTCTTGAGGGAAGTCTTTCCTACACCCCCAGTTGTGGTTACATCCCTTTAACATATGTGCTCACAGCTTGCTGTTTGACCTCTTTGGAGCACAACCGTGAGTTAATAGTTTGTGTCATAATTTGTCTGGTGTTTCTCCCTCACTAGACTGTAAGCTCCAGAAGGTTGGGAGCACGTCCATTCTGCTCACTGCTGTATCTCTGGTGTTCATACAGTCTTACATGTAGGCAGCTTTCAGTAAATATTTGCTGAATAATGAATGAGTGAGCCAGGCGTGGTGGCTCACACCTATAATCCCAGCACTTTGGGAGGCCAAGGCGGGCGGATCACCAGAGGTCAGAAGTTTGAGACAAACCTGGCCAACATGGCAAAACCCCGTCTCTGCCAAAAATACAAAAATTAGCTGGGCATGGTGGCGTGCACCTGTAATCCCAGCTACTTGGGAGGCTGAGGCAGATGAATTGCTTGAACCCAGGAGGCGGAGGTTGCAGTGAGCCAAGATCGCACCATTGCACTCTAGCCTGGATGACGAGAGCTAAACTCCGTCTCTAAATAAATAAATAAATAACGAATGAATGAATGAATGAATGAATGGTTTTCTCGGCACTTTTGGTCAGCCCTCTAGTAAAAACCCACCACTTAACACATTGTATTACAGGCTGCTGTGGACACGTCTCCTTTTCTTATCAGACTGTGAGCTCCTTAAGGGCAGGGACTGTGTCTTATTCCTCTTTGAGCCTCCATTGCTTAATGCAGTACTGGCGTGTGGCAGGCACTCAAATATTTGTGGCGGACCTTCCCTCTTAACGTGGAGCTGAGTACCTTCTGCAGGGAGGCTGATGCTCTCTGTCCCCACAGATGTGAGCTGTGATGAATGGGCCTTCTCTTTGCTGCCTCTTGATGTGGATCTGCTGAGCATGGAACTACCAGAATTTTTCAGGGATTACTTTCTGGTAAATGCAGAGGCCCTTGTGTTTCAGCATCAGGGGATGGGGACAAATGTGGGATGCAGAGGGCTAGAAATACCAATATAACCTTTGTCCAACGCAAGTAATTTATCACAGGTGATAGTGATGTAGTGATTGAGTGCTACAGATTGGTCTTTGTAGGACTTCCTGTGGAGCCAATGAAAATGAACTTTTCAAGCATCCCCCAGACCCTGCCACCCTGCTCCAGGGCTTCTAGGGCTAGCCACTTTCCAGGTGTCCTGTTGGGTTGGTTCATATCTTTGTGGCTTGTGTGGTCCCTGCAGGAAGGAGATCAGCGTTGGATCAACACTGTAGCTCAGGCCTTACACCTTCTCAGCACTCTCTATGGACCCTTTCCAAACTGCTATGGAATTGGCAGATGTGCCAAGGTAAGAGCACTAGCAGTACTGTTGTCCCGGCAGACCGTTTCCCCTGTTCTGTACCCACCTGTGGTTATCCAAGGGCATCTGTGATATGAGGTGTATTCTTTACTTTGCTTTCATTGTTCTGGAATAGATCCTCAGAGAGGAGAACTTGTGTGGCTAACAGAGAAGCAAAAGCCAGGATCTCCTGGGTAGCATTCCTAAATCTCTTTTTATTTTGGGGACAGAGTAACACATCTTCTCATCAGTCTGAAGAGTGTTGGGGAAGGATAGACACAGAGGGAGTAGATAGGGCCATATTGTGAATAATTAGCTCCTGTCTCGGGGACAAGAGGAAGTATCACGTGGAAAGGGTTGGCCTCTGTAGGTATGGGGCTGCAGTAGGGACCTGGACACAAGACTGAGAATGTCTTTGGCCCTGGCAGATGGCATATGAATTGTGGAGGAACCTGGAGGAGGAGGAGGATGGCGAAACCAAGGGCCGAAGGCCAGAGATTGGACATATCTTTCTCTTGGACAGAGGTAAATTATGCCCAGCGCTCCTGTCATCTTTCAGCCCTAGAAGACATGGGAATACGGAAAGCGTGGTGGCAAAGTTAAAATCCTAAAGTTAGGGCTGTGAATCCCAGCTTTGAGGAGCGTGAGCCCTTGGCCCTATGGAGGAAAGTATCAAAGCTGCCCTTGGGCATGCCGTGTCGAAGGCTGGGTCAGGGAGAACCTTCATGGTCAGGGATCTCTGTTTCAGATGTGGACTTTGTGACAGCACTTTGCTCCCAAGTGGTTTACGAGGGCCTAGTAGATGACACCTTCCGCATCAAGTGTGGTAAGTGCTATGGGCCTCTGCAGCTTGGCAAGATGGACGGGTCATCAGCCTTGGCACCTTCCACATGGGGCAGGGCTTGTGGGAGAGACCCAGACCCTGAATGAACTGCTGACTTCCAAATAGTTTGAGGACCTTTATGGCAGTTCAGGGAATGGTAGAAGTCCTCATTGGAGATCCTAATAGCTGTCCCTCTGCTCTCAAAGGGAGTGTCGACTTTGGCCCAGAAGTCACATCCTCTGACAAGAGCCTGAAGGTGCTACTCAATGCCGAGGACAAGGTGAGGGTGTGGGTGCTAGCAATGGGCCCACCTAGGGCCACTGCTCATACCAGGCTGTGGGCCCCAGCTCTGAGAGGCGAGGCTGAGTCTATGGGAGAGAGGGTTTGCCCACCAGTTCAGAGCATATCCTAGAACACAGAGTAGGCATTTGATATGGACTTAGGGATCCCAGCTCAGCTTTCTTTGTATTTCTGCCAGAACACCTGAGCACCCTTCCTGTACTGTCATTCTACTGCTAAGTTATGGTTCTGACAGAGTAAGTTGTTCTTGTCTTACTCTCCTCACAGGTGTTTAATGAGATTCGGAACGAGCACTTCTCCAATGTCTTTGGCTTCTTGAGCCAGAAGGCCCGGAACTTGCAGGCCCAGTATGATGTGAGGCTCCAAGCCCTGGTCCTCCGTTTTGTTCCCTCAGTGGCTTCCCAAGGCTGCTGCCCTTGGGCCCCCCTTCTAATACTATGACAGGTTCCCTGTCCTTTCTCATGGATGGATGGCAACTGAGGGAGGGTGGTGGTTTCTCATGTCTGAGGTTGGGGGGTTCACCTTTGGGAATTTTCCCACAGCGCCGGAGAGGCATGGACATTAAGCAGATGAAGAATTTCGTGTCCCAGGAGCTCAAGGGCCTGAAGCAGGAGCACCGCCTGCTGAGTCTCCGTAGGTTTCAGCTTGAGGAGCATGAGGGGAAGTGACTGTGTCCCTCTGGGGAAAGCACCAGGGGACCATCACCCCCGAGGAGGAGATCCCTGTTCATCGGACGCGTATGGTCTTATTTGGTGTCAAGTGGGAAGAAGTGCTTTTGGATTTTGCCTTAGGAGGTTTTCATTCTTCTGGACAATAAAGGGACATCTTTCTAGACAGGAATATGTCAGCTCCCTTTGTCCAACCTGCAGATATTGGGGCCTGTGAATCCATCATGAAGAAGAAAACCAAGCAGGATTTCCAGGAGCTCATCAAGACTGAGCATGGTAACTGCCGCAGCCTTGCTGTGCTACTGCCCACGCTTCTACTTCCCCAGCTCCCAGCCCCGTCCCACCCTTAAAAGATGTTCTCTGGCTCTTCCCAGCTGACGCTGGCTATGTGGAAGGCTGGTTCCTGCTAGAAGTCCTGGGGGTCCCTTAACCCACCCCAAGGATGGAGAAAGAGACGGGAAGACAGACACCTGTTAGCATAGATGGCAACAGCTGAGCTGGCCCCCAGTAACAGGC
This sequence comes from Nomascus leucogenys, assembly GCF_006542625.1. Classification (NCBI taxonomy): domain Eukaryota; kingdom Metazoa; phylum Chordata; class Mammalia; order Primates; family Hylobatidae; genus Nomascus; species Nomascus leucogenys. The sequence continues at coordinate 109,757,305 of NC_044386.1, read as the reverse complement.
TCCCCTCTGATTACTCACAGCACTGCTAGAGGGGTTCAACATCCGGGAGAGCACCAGCTACATTGAGGAACACATAGATCGGCAGGTGCGCAGGTGGAGGGCTGGGGGTGCCGGGAATGGCGTTTAGAGGTGGGGTCGGCCTTAGGCAGAAGGAAAAGAACACCTGTTGTGAAGCTTCAGTTCTCCTCGAGTCTTTCTTCCTATGCAGGTGTCGCCTATAGAAAGCCTGCGCCTCATGTGCCTTTTGTCCATCACTGAGAATGGTGAGCCCAAAAGACTGAAGATGAGAATGTCAGATTGAGAAACTATGCTTTAGGGACAGAAGAAGTGATTTTGAAGGGCTAAGGCAAATGTCTTCGCAAACAGAATGTTTCCCTGTAATTTAATGGATTCTTTTTTGTTTGGGGTGAATTATCACCAGGACACAGGGTAATTTATTGTTTTAGCCCTAAGTGGGACCACATCCAGGCCACCCTAGAGCCCTGTCATATCTTAGGACTGCAGGGGTGTAGAGCTGAGTGGCATTTCTCTCATCAGTCCATCTGTCCTTATTTTCAATAAGATGAAGATACATTCCAGGAAAAAGGGACAGCAAGTTCATTTCATGAACATTTATTTATTTTTTTGAGACAGAGTCTCGCTCCGTCACCCAGGCTGGAGTATAGTGGTGTGATCTCGGCTCACCACAGCCCCCACCTCCTGGGTTCAAGTGATTCTCCTGCCTCAGCCTCCTGAGTAGCTGGGACTACAGGTGTGCATCACCACGCCCAGCTAGTTTTCATGAACATTTCTAAAATTCCAGATTGTGCAACCCTCATGGCAACTTGTTTTTACTGTTGAAGTCTTCCAGTTCATGAATATTCTTGAAGGTTGCCTTCTTTTTCTTCCTTTTTTTTTTAAGACAGAGTCTTGCTCTGTTGCCTAGGCTGGAGTGCAATGGCACGATCTCGGCTCACTGCAACCTCCACCTCCCAGGTTTAAGCGATATCTCACCTCAGCCTCTTGAGTAGCTGCGACTACAGATGCACGCTATCATACCCAGCTAATTTTCGTATTTTTAATAGAGACGGGGTTTTGTTATGTTGGCCAGGCTGGTCTGGAACTCCCGACCTCAGGTGATCCACCTGCCTCGGCTTCCCTAAGTTCTGGGATTACAGAAGTGAGCTACTGTGCCCGGCTGAAGGTTGCTTTCTACCCAGAGAAGTATTTTGCTTATTCTAAATCTCATTTACTATAGTTAGAATCCCAGTTATTGTTACCTCTATGGAGAAAAACATATAAGACTGTGCTTTTGGAACTCATTTGAACACTTTTTCTATTTCTCAATAGTTATGAAGCAGTTCCTAGTAGAACTGCCCCTTAGCCAGAAAGAAATGCATGAGGCTGCCAGGTGTGGTGGCTCACGCCTGTAATCCCAGCATTTTGGGAGGCCAAGGCAGGTGGATCTCAAGATCAGGAGTTGGAGACCAGTTTGACCAACATGGTGAAACCCTGTCTGTACTAAAAATACAAAAATTAGCCAGGTGTGGTGGCGCATGCCTGTAATCCCAGCTACAAAGGAGGCTGAGGCAGGAGAATGGCTTGAACCCGGAAGGCGGAGGTTGCAGTAAGCCAAGATCGTGCCACTGCACTCCAGCCTGGGTGACAGAGCAAGACTCCATCTCTAAATAAATAAATAAATAAATGCCTGAGTCATCAATTCTTCTCCCTCCTGCTGCATCCTCCCCACATCCCACTACGATCACCGTTAGTTCCAGTGTCCCCTCCTCAGCACCCTTATGTTTCACAGCTCTTCTTGGGAGCTCCCAGACTGAGGCTTTATCTTTCAATAAGCAAGCTTAAATTTAGAACCAACTGTATACTCTGCAGGGTTAACATTTACTGAATCCTTCCTCCTGAAGAAGGCATTTGTTGCTGGTTGATCTGTACATTTTAGGGTGCCTCTGCCAGCCTCTTTCTCATGCACCTGTCTTATTTTCTTCACTCTTAGGTTTGATCCCCAAGGATTACCGATCTCTGAAAACACAGTATCTGCAGGTAAGGCCTGGAGAATATATTCTTGAGGGAACTTGATGGAGGGCAGTTACTGGGCATTTTTGAAAGAGGCAAGAGAAGTGGCCCCTTTCCTGCCTCCATTACCTTCCTGTTTCCATTCAGGCCTCCCTCTTAGAGCTACTAGGGAGAGTCAGCTTTCAGCACGCCTCTCTGCCCTCTACCCTTGTTTCACCCCACACACTGACGGCACATGGCCAGTGCTGAGAATTTAAACATTTCAGTGCTGGCCCCAGTGGTGAGTTCTTAATCCTGGGAGTCTCCCTCATTTTAGCACCATGTGAGGCATTGATTCAGCTTTCCTTCCTGGTACTTCTCAAGTCTTACTTCATCCAGGAAGCCTTTCCCATACATCCATGGGTCTCTAAAGTCTCATGCTGCTTTTTATTCTTGTTTGGTGTTTAATTATTTCTTTTCTTTTTTTTTTTTTATTTCGAGACGATGTCTCGCTCTGTTGCCCAAGCTGGAGTGCAGTGGCGCGATCTCGGCTCACTGCAACCTCTGCCTCCCAGGTTCAAGCACTTATCTGCCTGAGCCTCCTGAGGAGCTGAGACTACAAGCACGAGCCACCATGCCCAGCTAATTTTTGTATTCTTAGTAGAGACGGGGTTTCACCATGTTGGCCAGGCTGGTCTCCAACTCCTGACCTCAAGTGATCCGCCTGCCTTGGCCTCCCAAACCCAAAGTGCTGGGATTACAGGCAGGAGCCACCGCTCCCAGCCCTGTTTGGTTATTTCTGATGTGAAAATTTATCTCAACAAAGTGTGAGCTCCTTCACACTGCAGCAGAGGCTTCATAGTCCTTCTGCTCAACTCTGTAGTACCTGACAGTGCTAGATGCTCTTTGGACACTCAGTAAATAGTCTAATTGCATCTTCTTCAGAGCTATGGCCCTGAGCACCTGCTAACCTTCTCCAATCTGCGAAGAGCTGGGCTCCTAACAGAGCAGGCCCCCGGGGACACCCTCACAGCCATGGAGAGTAAAGTGAGCAAGCTGGTGACCGACAAGGCTGCAGGTAAGCAGGGAGCACAAGTGACCCCTGCTCCAGCTGTTGTCCTGACTTCTCTCAACAGGCAGCACGCTGGGAGGGACAGAATGAATTGGAGAAGGTGGACTGATTCCTTCCTATTAATGTCATTACTATTATTACTACTACTTCTGCTAGTAAGAGCAGTTTCCACATAGTGAACACTTACCATGTACTGAACCCTTTAGTTTCTCATTTAATCTCACAAAGACTCTATGAGGTAAATTTTCTCATCCTCATTTTATGATGAAACTGAGGCTTAGAGAATTAAGTGATTTGTCCAAGGTCCCTTAGTAAGTTAGGTCAGTTTAACTCCAAAGCACATACCAATAAACTCGGGTTACCCTGTGGATTGCATTTAGTAGAGAGCTGGTACCCTGTAGGCGGGGGAAGACTGGGTGGGGAGAAGGGTGGGGAGTATCTTGATTAGTTCCAGGGAATTGTAGTTGAACAGCTTCCGAGAGTTTTTGGATGTGATTGGTGCTGTTGTGTTCTGAATGGTGTTATCTGTGGCAGTGTCATGAATCCACAGACCTTAGGTGAAACCTGACACAGATTTCTTCCCCAGGAAAGATTACTGATGCCTTCAGTTCTCTGGCCAAGAGGAGCAATTTTCGTGCCATCAGCAAAAAGCTGAATTTGGTATGTGGAACACGGGTGGTTAGGGAAGACGGTGGGTTCATTCCATTGTGGAGTCCTTTTTTTTTTTTTTTTTTTTTTTTTTTTTGAGATGGAGTCTTGCTCTGCTGCCCAGGCTGGAGTGCAGTGGCACAATCTCAGCTCACTGCAACCTCTGCCTCCCAGGTTCAAGTGATTCTCCTGCCTCAGCCTCCCAAGGGATTACAGGCATGTGCCGCCACGCCCAGCTAGTTTTTGTATGTTTAGTAGAGACAAGGTTTCCCCATGTTGGCCAGGCTTGTCTTGAACTTCTGACCTCAGGTGATCCGCCCACCTCGGCCTCCCAAAGCGCTGGGATTATAGGCATGAGCCACTGCGCCCAGCCCATTGTGGAGTACTTTGAATCCACAAAAACCTTTTTGTCATTTCATGTGTATAAAGATTCTTTGTCTGGTAGTCTTACAGCATGGTAGATTCATTCACTTAATCAACATGTAACAAGCACCTGCCAATGCCAGAGAATATTCTAAGTGCTGCTTCAGTGACAACCATATCCTATGTCACTTAAGGGCAGGGAAAGGAGAACCCATCCCTCCAGCCCCTTCACATTATTCAATAATGACGCATGGGAACTCATTCCAGAGAACTGGCAGTTACTCAACAGAAACTGCCATCTTCCGTTATGGATTCTCTTTTCAGGGCTATTGCTGGTTCTCCCTTTAGTTGAAATAAGAATTGTTCTTTGGGCTATGCCACTTTATCTGACCCTTTAAAGGGTTAGGGAGCTGAGCTGTCACTTGCCTAATGAAGTCCCTTTGTCTTATAGATCCCACGTGTGGACGGCGAGTATGATCTGAAAGTGCCCCGAGACATGGCTTACGTCTTCAGTGGTGCTTATGTGCCCCTGAGCTGCCGAATCATTGAGCAGGTGAGAGCATGTTACTCTTGCTCCCATTGATATTTCACTCTCTCTGCTTTCTCTTGGTCCCTGGCCTGTCTCAACTTTTTTTTTTTTTCTTTGAGAGATGGAGTCTTGCTCTGTCACCCAGGCTGGAGTGCAGTGGCGCGATCTTGGCTCACTGCAACCTCCGCCTCCCGGATTCAAGTGATTCTCCTGCCTCAGCTTCCCAAGTAGCTGGGACTACAGGCATGTGCCACTGCACCCAGCTAATTTTTGTATTTTTAGTAGAGATGGGGTTTCATATAGACGGGGCCAACTATATGTTGGCCAGGCTGGTCTCGAACTCCTGACCTCAGGTGATCCCCCTGCCTCAAACTCCTGAAGTGTTGGAATTACAGGCGTGAGCCACCACACCTGGCCCTGTCTCAACTTTTTGCTACTTGAGTAATGAGCAAGAAATGTGACAGTCTGGATGCTGTGCCCTTCCTTTCCTACGTCTGATACTGTCGGTAGCCTTAAACACAGTGCTTATACCTTCCCAGGTGCTAGAGCGGCGAAGCTGGCAGGGCCTTGATGAGGTGGTACGGCTGCTCAACTGCAGCGACTTTGCATTCACAGGTATGTGGCATTAACAGTGGGGTAGGCTGGCAGTGAGAGGTGGGCTGGATGCACCACTCAGGACTAGCATGTCAGGGAAGAGCTGAATCTGGTCTGATCCTCACAGATATGACTAAGGAAGACAAGGCTTCCAGTGAGTCCCTGCGCCTCATCTTGGTGGTGTTCTTGGGTGGCTGTACATTCTCTGAGATCTCAGCCCTCCGGTTCCTGGGCAGAGAGAAAGGTAAGAGAGAGCAGAAAGGTGAGAATTGGCCTGCATTGTATCTGGGTAACAAAGTGTCAGCTGGGCGCGGTGGTTCATACCTGTAATCTCAGCATTTTGGGAGGCGGAGGCGGGCAGATCACCTGAGGTCAGGAGTTCGAGACTAGCCTGACCAACATGGTGAAACCCCATCTCTACGAAAAATACAAAAATTAGCCAGGCATGGTGGCGGGTGCCTATAATGCTAACTACTCGGGAGGCTGAGGCAGGAGAATTGCTTGAACCCCGGGGGGGTGGAGGTTGCAGTGAGCTGAGATTGCGCCATTGCACTCCAGCCTGGGCAACAATAGCAAAACTCCATCTCAAGAAAAAAAACAAAAAAAAGACACGCAAAGTGTCCTGCACAGGAATATTTTTCTCCTGGCCTCGGAGTACAACTTGCCATAGCCTTACTGTGGGCTGCCACAGCAGGGAGCCCAGTTATACCAGTGGTAGAAAGCAGTGATGCCCAAGAGCATGGCGCTCACGTCTCTGTCTATAAACGGGTGCTGTGATCCCATGGGGACTGTGGAACTGGAGGGGCTCTATGGTTACCGTTGGGGCCTAAGATCTGTGCTGTCTCTTCTGCTGCTGCATTTGACTCCTTAGGTTACAGGTTCATTTTCCTGACGACAGCAGTCACAAACAGCGCTCGCCTTATGGAGGCCATGAGTGAGGTGAAAGCCTGATGTTTTTCCCGGCCAGTGTTGACACCTTCCCTGAACACATTCCTCAGTGAGATGCAGGCATCTGGCACCCAGCTGCTATAACCAGTGTCCACCAACTACCTGCTAAGAGCCGGAAGCATGGAACATGTTGAGATTTAGAGAACATCTGAGAAAAGAGTTCACTTCCTGCTCCCAGGATATTTCTCTTTTCTGTTTATGAAGTCCAACCCATGCTGCTAAGATACGTGCAGGAAGAGGTATCCTTTGCTAAATTATATTTGAATATCATTGTAAATAAAGCCTCTGCTCTCAGATGTAATACATTTGTCATCTGGACACGCATTTCCATCTTTATTAGTGAAAGCCCATTGGAGCTTTCTACAGGGGCTTCCTATGCTTCTTGGCCTGGACTTTGTGGTGGCTCCAGGCCTGGTCTGGTTCTTCCCTGTAAAAATCACTCAACCACTCTGTACCTCAGTTTCCTCAACCATAAAATGAGGGGGATGGCTGAGGTGACCAGCAAGCACGTTTCCAGTTCTAAAATGTTGTGATTCGTTACATTTTTGAGAAAATGACTTTGTTGTTTTAACTTGAGGCACTTCAATTTTAAGCATTTTGTTTCTTATTGCAGAATGAAAGATTGTGTGCCATTAGAGCCATTTCAGGCATCAGCAAACAGTGCTCCTATAAATGTGCCAGCACCCTCCTCATTGCTGATGCTAGTAGCCTTTCTCTCTCTCTCTTTACCTTTTAAAAATGATGAAATATAGGCCAGGTGCTGTGGCTCATGCCTGTAATCACTGCACTTTTGGAAGCCAAGGCAAGAGGAACATTTGAACCCCGGAGTTTGAGACCAGCCTGGATAACATGGCAAGACCCCATCTCTATGAAAAATAAAAAAATTAGCCGAGGGTGGTGGCACACACCTGTATTCCTAGCTACTGGGGAGGCTGAGGTGGGAGGATCCTTTGAGCCCAGGAGGTCGAGGCTGCAGTAAGCTGTGACCCTGTCTCAAAAAAAAAAAAAAAAGGAATTACAACCACCTACATTAGTGGCCTCTTTTCAGGCCTCTTCCAACCTGATCTCACTGATGACTATGCTTTCCTTGAAATTGTCTTATTCAGCTTCCATAATACCCTTTCTTTGTCCTCCCATAGTCTCTTAGGTTGTTCTTTGATTACTCCTCTCTGCTCATCCCATTTGCTGACACCTCCCCTCTTTCTGTCCTTTGTTGTCATCCACTTCCAGATCTCAAGCTTTCATCTCACTCCTTAGTGCCACACAAGTATTTCCTACCTGGTCATTCCACAGGCACTTCAAACTCAGCATGTACAAAATAAACTCATGAGTGGAAGCTCCTGTCCCTACTTGAATCCTTCAATCTGCTCTTCTTCCTGTATTCCCAAACTTTGTTCAAATGAGCAAAAAATTGTATTCTTGACCTCAGATTTTTTCTTTCTATGCCCCACCTTCAGCTGGTTCCCTTGTGCTATTGGTTCTTATTTCTAAATGTCTCTAGTTCATCTTCTCACCATCCCTATGACAGAGGTCTTTATTGTCTCTTGCCTGGGTTTTTGCAAGAGTGTCCGTCCCAGCTGCTCATTCTTCCATCTGTTCCCCATTCCACAGTGCTGCCACTTACTAAAAGGAGAAAGAAAATCAAAACCTGAGTTACTGGATCATCAAAAGTATTCTTCCTATAGAATAATGATCATTCTGGGCCCAGCACGGTGGCTCACACCTATAATCCTAGCACTTTGGGAGGCCGAGGCAGGTAGATCACCTGAGGTCAAGAGTTCAAGACCAGCCCGGCCAACATGGCAAAACCCCGTCTCTATTAAAAATACAAAAAAAAAGTATCCAGGCATGGTGGTGCGTGCCTGTAGTGGCAGCTACTCGGGAAGCTGAGGCACAAGAATTGCTTGAACCCAGGTAGCGGAGGTTGCAGTGAGCTGAGATTGGGCCACTGCACTTCAGCCTGGGTGACAGAGGGAGACTCCTTCTCAATTAAAAAAAAAAAAGAACATTGAAAGCACCAATGAAGTTTTTCTGAAAATAAGAAAAATATGGTTCTGAAGGTGAAGCAAACAAGCATCCTTTACCTTTAGGGAAAAGGCATATGAAGAGGATTCACCTAAGTTACAGTTGGCCAATAAACACGAAAAATGTGCAATTTCAGTTATAATCAAGTGCCAAACAAGGAAATGCCAGTATTATTATTTTACCTACAAAATGAGCAAAGATGTTTAAAAGTACAATAGAATTCAGCCCTGCTGAGGGTAACAAAAGGAGGGTACTTTTCCGGTGAGGCTTTGTGCAGAAGGCAAATTAATAAAGGGAGCATTCAGTAATTACACCTCTATGAATCAGCCGTACGAAAACGCGGGATGCATTTATAAATACATACATACATAAAGATTTCTGTATGAAGATATTCAGCCCAGCCTTATCTTTTAAATTATTATCTAAATATCAATAGCAGAATAGGCGAGATATCTACACACCAGGATATTATGCCACCATGAATCACTGGGAAAAAAATGTGATATATAAGCATTTAGGGATGTAACATGTTCATCGAAGAAAGGCTACAAAAGTACTTTAATGTCTATTTTGAGTTTTAAATTTTTCATGTAACGATTTAGAAACTCATCTAATTTGATCAGGTGACTTAGGCAAATCATTCAAATCTTTTTGCGTTTCCTCTGCAATGGCGACAATACTTGCCATACAGGATTGTGGAAGTTAAATGGGATAACTGGCGTTGAAACGTTCCAGGCTCATAAGCAGGACTCAATGTTCCTTCCCTTCCCCTTTAGTGTATGGCTTCTTACATCTGGGGAAGAGTCCCACCAAAGATCGATTCCAAGCTTCGCTTCTTGGATGAGCGAGGGAAACTAGGCGCTAACTTTCCTATTCCTCCCCGCGCCCGTTCCGGGCAGCCGGGACTCAGGGAAGCCAGGCAGCCGCGGTGCTCTCAACTCCTTCCCCGCCGGCGCGCTTCGAATGCAAACTGCGCAGGGCGAGGAGGGGCGGCGTGTTCCGATGACGTAGCCGGCTCTGGAGAAGAGTCCCTTGAGGCTGCGGCCGAGCGAGGGAAGCGGGAGGTGCAGGCCACGCCCAGCCACTCCACAGACAGTGACGTCATCCCTCGCCGCCACTCCAGCGCTTCTCAGGCCCTGCTCGCGAGTCCCCGCCCCAATTACTCACCCGCGACTTCAGCCCGAGGGGCGGGGATTTTCTTGGAGCGACGGGAAGCGACGCCAATCGCGACGAGGCTTCGCCCCGTGGCGCGGTTTGAAATTTTGCTGGGCTCAACGGCTCGCTGAGCGGCTACCCGGAGTGACATCGCCGGTGTTTGCAGGTGGTTGTTGCTCTCGGGGCCGTGTGGAGTAGGTCTGGACCTGGACTCACGGCTGCTTAGAGCGTCCGCCATGAGGAGAAGGTGCGGGTTGCGGGGAAATCGAGGGGACGCGGGAGGGAGCGACGCCCGTCTTGGGTGCAGGGCCTGTTCAGGGGTGCGGGACCCGTGCAGGGTTCCGGGCCTAGATCGTCACGGCAGTCGGCGTCGAGTGAGACCGGGGGCGCTGAGGGGCAGGGTCTGGAGGCGGCGAGCCAGTGCGAGGGCCGCGGCTGTGAGACCTGACGCGCTGTCCCCCGGCGGCCGCGGGTGCCCGTAGGCTCAGACGCCCGGGTGGGAGCTGAGCGCCGGTGCCCGGACGCGGCAGGGCGGTCGAGGCCGGTGGCCCGGGGCGGCCTCCACCCAGGCGGTCAGCGCTGGCGCTTGGACCCCATCCTGCCCGCCCGCGGCGTCTCAGGTGCCGCTTCTTGGCGCAGATGACTCGTTGTAAACCTTCTGCGGTCGTGGCTTCTCTTTAAAGCTGTTAAGTTTATTTATCGTTGTTTTTCTTTGTTTTATTCTTTTTTTTTTATTTTTGTGGAAACGCGGGCTCCCTATGTTGGCCAGGCTGGTCTCGAACTCCTGGCTTCAAGTGATCCTGCCACCTCCGCCTCCCAAAGTGTTGGGATTACAGGCGCGAGCCACCGTGCCCGGCCCGTTATTTTTCTTTATATCTGGCCAGCGGTGTTAACGTTTTGTTTGAATTGGAAAGATAGTTTGTTTCTTTGCAAGTTAAGAAACAGATTATGGAATTCTTTTCCGGTCGTTTTAATAACTTCCTAGGCATTGTTGGGGAGGGACTGTATGACTTGAAATCGGGACCAGACGGTGACACTGCCACTTACCAATCTTGTGACTTCCAAATATTAACTTTATTTTCTGAAAGTTGTGGATGAAGTTTTGTGATGAAACAGCGTTAAATAATTTGTAGTTTTTGGTGGAACTGATTGTTCTAAGGCTTTGTAAGATTCTTCATTTCATGATCACTAATTCTGATCAGTCGTTTTCAAATGCTTGCCCTCAGAATAATAAGAATTGAGTGCCAACATGGTGAAACCCCGCCTTAACTAAAAATACAAAAGTTAGCCGGGCCTGGTGGCGCGCCTGTACCCCTAGCTTCTCAGGAGGCTGAGGCAGGAGAATCGCTTCAGCCTAGGAGGCAGAGGTTGCATGAGCCGACATCTCAACACTGCACTCCAGCCTGGGCGACAGAGTGAGACTACGTCTCTTAAAAAAAAAAAAAGTCCATTAACAGTTTATGAATTATGTAGGCATCTCCTCTATCAAGGGATTGAATGAAGCAGGAGAAAAAGTTACCCTTTAATGTTGGTTCCAGGCTAATGCATATAATTAACTTTTTTTTTTTGAGACGGGGTCTCACTCTGTCACCCAGGCTGGAGTGCGGTGGCGAGATTGCTCACTGCAGCTTTGACCTCTGAGGCTCAAACGAAACTCTGGCCAGAATTAATTATGGTTATCGATCCCCAAAACAGGTTGTACAGGAGATCAACAAAGCTCCTTCTCTGGATTGCTAAGAAAAAATAGGGCAGTGGATCAGTGAAGGCTGCCTGAAGGTAGGAAACAATTTAGAGGACCACTGTGAGATATCTTCCAGTCCAGTGATTTATGTTCAGGACTGGAAAAACTGAATCATTTTACAACCTTTGTGTCCTTGAGTGGTAGTCTTTGTATGCACTCTGATTTTTTCAGTGAGTCTAAAAAAAAACTCAGACTTGCTCCTTTTAGGGGATTACCTGAAACAGTTTAGCCAGGGAGTATTTAAGTGTATCATGATAATTGTTCTTAATGATTGCTCTGAAGCATCTTAAGATCATACAACTTTTTTGAAATGTCACATTATTCATTCAAAAAGACTTCTTGGGCCCGGCACAATGGCTCACACCTGTAATCCCAGCACTTTGGGAGGCCAAGGTGGGAGGATGACTTGAGCCCAGGAGTTCAAGACCAGCCTGGGCAACATAGCAAGACCCTGTCTCTATTTAAAAAATAATAATTTATACTAAAAAAGAAAAGAAAAATACTTCTTGAATGTTTGTTATACACAAGGAACCATTCCAAGTGTTGGGGATGTAGCAGTGAGCAAAAGTGGCATCCCTGCCCTCACAGAGTTTATATTCTAATAGCAAAAGAGGAGTGTAATAAATAAGTTAGTCTTAAATGGTGATAAGTGCTATGTAGAGAAATCAAGGGGATAAGAAGTACTGAAGGTGTAGGAAGGGGGGTTGTGGTTTTAAAGAGATGGGTCAGCAAAGGCCTCCCTGAGAAGGTGATCTCTGAGCAAAGACCTAAGAAGGAAAACGGCGAAGCCATGCAGCATGGGGGAAAAGAGATCTAGGTAGAGGAATCAGCAAATCAAAGTGCCCTAAGCAGGGATAGCGCCTGTTATGTTCCAGAAAGAGCAAGGAGGTCACTGTGACAGGAATAGAATGAGCACTGAGGTCAAAAGAAATGGCTTTCAGATGGAATGGAGCTCCACAGGTCTTTGGAAAGTCAAAGGCTTTTCCTTAGAGTGAGATGGCAAGTCATTGGAGGGTTCTGAGTAGAAGATTAGGACTTGGGGCTCCTGTGTTGACAACAGACTTAAGGAGGCCAGCATCGAAGCAGGGAGACCAGTTAAGAGGACCCTGCCATACAGCAAAAAGTTGGTGGTGGTGACCTGGACCAGGGTGGGGGTGGTAGTGGTAGCAGCAGAGGTCAGGAGGAGTGAGATTCTGCCTGTCTTGTGTAGATAATGCTAATGGCAGGCATATAAGAAAGAAGTGTCAAGGATGATACAAGATTTAAGTTAAAAAAAAAATTAAGTTCAGTACAATTTGAATGTTAGGAAGAGTGAGAAATGTTTTTAATTCTTTGAAAATGATCCTCTTACAGGAACTGTCTCTAACTAGAATAATAATAACGGGTGTTTGGTAATTCCAAACACCCATTTCCAACAGGCCAAATTAAATGCGTTATATATTAGTAAAAATTTTTTTTTTTTTTTTTTTTTTTTTTTTTTGGAGACAGTCTTGCTCTGTTGCCCAGGCTGGAGTGCAATGGCACAGTCTCAGCGCACTGCAACCTCCGCCTCCTGGGTTCACTGGGTTCAAGTGGTTCTCCTGCCTCAGCCTCCTGAGTATCTGGAATTACAGGCACTCACTACCACACCCAGCTAATTTTTGTATTTTTAGTAGAGGTGGGGTTTCACCATGTTGGCCAGGCTTGTCTCGAGCTCCTGATCTCAGGTGATCCGCCTGCCTTGGCCTCCCAAAGTGCTGGGATTACACACATGAGCCACCGTGCCCGGCCATAGTAAAAATCTGTAAGTTTTTCAATTAAGTCACAAATCAAAAACATTTCAGATTATGGGCTGGGCACAGTGGCTCACGCCTGTAATCCCAGCACTTTGGGAGGCCGAGGCGGTCGGATCACGAGGTCAGGAGTTTGAGACCAGCCTGACCAACATGGTGAAACCCTGTCTCTACTAAAAATACAAAAATTAGCCAGGCGTGGTGGCGTGTGCCTGTAATCCCAGCTATTCAGGAGGCTGAGGCAGGAGAATCGCTTGATCCCAGGAGGCAGAGGTTGCAGTGAGCTGAGATCACGCCATTGCACTCCGGCCTGGGTGCCAGACTGAGACTCTGTCTCAAAAAAAAAAAAAAGAAAAGCCAAAAAAGTTTTAGATTATGTGCCAAGATATTTTTAATAACAGCTCTGAGGTATAATCCACATACCATACAATGTACTTAAATTGTGTAATTTTAGTGATTTTCAGAATATTCAGAGTTGTGCAATCATCACTGCAATCAATTTTAGAACATTTTTATCACCCCTTTAAAATCCCATTGGCAGTCAATCCCCTTTCACCCCATGGTCCAAATTCTCCCCAGCCCCAACTACAAATCTACTTTTCGTCTAGGCAAGGTGGCACACACCTATAATTCCAGCACTTTGGGAGCCCAAGGTAGGAGTACTACTTGAGCCCAGGAGTTCAAGAACAGCTTGGGCAACATAGGGAGACTCTACCTCTACAAAAAAAAAAAAAAAAAAGTATTTATTTATTTTTATTTATTTATTTATTTATTTAATTTTTTTTTTTTTTTTTTTTTTTTTTTTTTTTTTTTGAGATGGAGTCTCACTCTGTCACCCAGGCTGGAGTGCAGTGACGCGATCTCAGCTCACTGCAACCTCCACCTCCCGGATTCAAGCACTTCTCCTGCCTCAGCCTCCCGAGTAGCTGGGATTACAGGTGCCCACCACCACGCCCAGCTAATTTTTGTATTTTTAGTAGAGACAGGGTTTCACCATATTGGCCAGGCTCGTCTCAAACTCCTGACCTCGTGATCTGCCGGTCTTGGCCTCCCAAAGTGCTGGGATTACAGGAGTGAGCCACCGTGCCCGGCCTAAAAAAGAAGTTTTTTTATTTAAGTTAGCTGGGTATGGTGGCTGACATCTGTAGTCCCAGCTACTCCAGAGGCTCAGGTGGGAGGATCAACTGAGCCTAGGAAGTTGGGGCTGCAGTGAGCCATGATCGTGTTACTGCACTCCAGCCTAGGTGAAAGAGGGAGACCCTGTCTCAAAAAACCATACAAACCCCAAATCTACTTTTTACCTATTCTGGATATTTCATATAAACGGAACCATAGCTCTGGTCTTTTGTGACTTGCTTCTTTGACTTAGCATAATGTTTTCAAGGTTTATTGCCAAATAATATTCCATTGTATGGCTATATACTACATTTTATTTACCCATTCATAAGTTGATGGCCATTTGTATTTTTTTTTTCACTTTTTGGCTATTATAAGTAATGCTACTATAAACATTTGTGTAGTTTTCGTATAAATGTGTTTTCATTTCTTTTGGGCAAATACCCAGTAATAAAATTGCTGGGTTATATGAACTCTGTTAAACTGAGGGGCTGGGTGCAGTGGCTCATGTCTGTAATCCCAACACTTTGGGAGGCCGAGGTGGGAGGATTGCTTGGGCCCAGGAGTTCAAGACCAGCCTGAGCAACATGGCAAACCTTAAAAAAAAAAAAAATTAGCCAAGCATGATGGCATGTCTGTGGTCCCAGCTACTTGGGAGACTAAGGTGGGAGAATTGCTTGAGCCCGGGGCGTTGAGGCTGCATTGAGCTATGATCACACCACTGCACTCCAGCCCAGGTGACAGTGAGGCCCTGTCTCAAAATACAAAAAAACAACTGAAGAACGACCAGACTATTTTCCAAAGAGGCTGTACCATCTTGCATGCCCACAAGCAGTGTCTGAGGGTTCTAGTTCCTCTAGATTCTCACCAATACTTTTTGCTATTTTTTTTTATTATACCATCCTGTTGGCTATGAAGTGGTTTTGATTTGCATTTCCCTAATGACTAATATTGAGCATCTTTTCATGTGCTTATTGGCCATTTTTATATCTTCTTTGGAGAAATGTCTATTCAGATTCTTTGCCCATTGTGCTGGATTTTTTTTATTCAGAAAAACGATCACTTTACCTTCTAGATGTGTTACAGAGATAGGCAGCCCTGCTTGTAAACCTTCGTCAGGATCCAGAGTGCATAATACCTCTATTAGGTTAGGTAGGTTAGGAGCATAGGACCCTTTGGCAGGAATTCAGGGCCATTCATTTTACATCTATTGAACAACTACTGTGAGTTAGGGTGTGGTAAAATGAAGATGAATAAGATGTGGTGGTCCTTGCCCTTGAGTTTATGGTCTACTAGGGGGCTGGGGGGGAAATGGTAAGTGAGTGACAAGTCCACAGCTCTCCAGAGGAGGTGGTGGCATATAGACAGAACCGAATGTACAAAGCACGGTGGCATCAGAAAATGAGAGCTGCATGTGGTTTATTGAGGGGCACTGTTCAGGAAATGCCCAGGAAGTTTAGTTGGCCAGAGACCTGGGGAGTGTCAAGTGGGAGAGATTAGCAGACAGACTCGGAGAGAGGTTTTAGAAGGCCTTTCCACAGAAGGTGATTGAAATATTTCCTGAGGGCAGTGGGGCCTTTGAAGGGGAGTAGTTAAGCAGGGATCTGATGGGATTTATTATTATGAACAACTAGCTGTTATATGGAGATTGGCTGGGCAGGGGTAGGTCTGTCAGACTGAGAAGACTGGGATACTTAAGTAATGACCTTCAGAGCAGTGCCCCCGGCTGGCCTGTCTGGAAGCCAGGGTTTTGCATCCAGATCGAATATTGGCCACAGATTGGATCTTAAAAGTTATTTTTAATAAAATGGTAATATTAGGATTTTAAGTTGTGCATTCTTGTGTCTTCAAAATGAAGTGCAAAAGGAGTGTTTGCCTGGGGAAGCTCTTTAGTTGGACTTTAGTTGAGATTATGTTAAACAAATGCCTTACTTACTGTTAACATTTCTCTTTTTTTCCTTTAAGTTCTGTTGGACTTGAACTGTTAACATTTCTAAAGTGAAGGGAGTACAGTAAATTCTTTTAAACATTTGTCAGTATTTGGGTATTGGTATGGCCATCTGGTATAGGTAACAGGTATTTGTGTAGAAATGTTTCTTCAACAAGGACGGGCAACCTCTCAACTGGGATTTCGTGGCTGGAGATATTTTGGATGTGAATGTATTAACAGCTTGGGAGAGACACATTGTAAGAGATCCAGGCTGGTGACTTGTAGAACCACCGAAAGCTCTGAGACAGAAAGGGGCTAATGAAAGTCTCTAGTTCCAATTGGGTGTGGATGGCACACAAAGAGCTTAAGTGTTTAAGTGATTTGCTGCAGGCTTCTCGGCCGACTAGAAGCAGAGCACATCTAGATTGTAGTTTCTCTGGTGCCAGGGCAGTCTTAGTTGTCCTGTTATACCTAAGAAAAGGGAGAAAAATTTCTATTCTTTAAATGTTCTGTAAAGCAGACTAATGGTTATAATTTTTAAAGTAAGCTTTTCTTAAAAGATACAGAAGCCAGTTAAATTCGTATTTTAGATAAATAATTTTTTGTTAAAATAAGCTTTTGGTAATTGAAGAATAACATACATTCAGAAATGTACAGAAATCAAGTGTAAACTCAGTGAATTTTTCACAGTTGATGCACCTGTGTAAGCAGCAACCCAGAAGCCCTCTACCAGTCACTGCCTCCCCTGAGCCAAAAGAACCACTATCCTGACTTCTGAAAGCATAGATTAGTTTGGCCTGGTTTTGTTTTTGCTTTTTTTGTTTTCGTTTTTGAGATAGGGTGTTGCTTTGGTGTGCAGTGATCACAGCTCACTGCAGCCTCATCCTCTCAGGCTCAAGCAATCCTCCCACCTCAGCCTCCTGAGTAGCTGGGACTATAGGCATACGTCACCGTGCCCAGCTAATTTTTTTTTTTTTTTTTTTTTTTTTTTTTTTTGTAGACACAGAGTCTCACTATGTTGCCCAGGATGATCTGAAACTCCTGGGCTCAACCAGTCCTCCTGCCTCGGCCTTGCAAGGTACTAGGAATACAGGCTTGAACTACCGTGCCTGGCCAGTTTTGCACTCTCTGTCAATGGAATCACATAGTGATACACACTTGCATATCTGGTGACTTTTGCTCAGCCTAAAGTGTTGGGTTTTTTTTCCTTTCTCTTCCTTCCCCTTACAACTTTTTTTTAGTTGTTTCTTTTACTTCATTAAAAAAACGAAAAGATTTGAGGTATAATTCATACACAGTAAAACAGACTCGCTTTATAGGTAGTTTCTTTTTTTTTTTTTTTTTGAGACGGAGTCTTGCTCTGTCGCCCAGGCTGGAGTGCAGTGGCGCAGTCTCGGCTCACTGCAAGCTCCGCCTCCCGGGTTCATGCCATTCTCCTGCCTCAGCCTCTCCAAGTGGCTGGGACTACAGGTGCCCGCCACCACGCCCAGCTAATTTTTTTTTGTATTTTTAGTAGAGACGGGGTTTCACCGTGGTCTCAATCTCCTGACCTCGTGATCCGCCTGCCTCGGCCTCCCAAAGTGCTGGGATTACAAGCGTGAGCCACCACGCCCGGCCACAGGTAGTTTCAATTGTATACTGTTATATAATCGCCATCAAGATCTAGAACTATTTCATCACCCCAAAAAAGTAAAATAAATAAATAAATAAAATAGAAAAATAATAATTTGAGCTTTATCCATATCATGTGTAGTGTGTTCATTTTCTTTTTTGAGACAGTTTCGCTCTGTCACCCAAGCTGGAGTACGGTGGCTCGCTGCAACCTCGGCTCGCTGCAACCTCGGCTCGCTGCAACCTCGGCTCACTGCAAACCCCGCCTCCCAGGTTCAAGCGATTCTCCTGCCTCAGCCTCCCCAGTAGCTGGGATTACAGGCGCACCACCACACCCAGCTAATTTTTTGTGTTTTTAGTAGAGATGGGGTTTCCCCATGTTGGCCAGGCTGGTCTCCTGACCTCAAGTGATCTGCTCCCCTCGGCCTCCCAGAGTCCTGGAATTACAGGTGTGAGCCACTGCATCCAGCTGGTTTGTTCATTTTCATTGCCATATTAGTGCCTTGTAGGAATGTACTATTCATTCTGTTGATAGACATCTAGGCTGTTTCTGTTTCCATGCTATTATGAGTAGTGCTTCTCTAACCATTCCCATATATGTCTTTGGTGAACGTATGTGTTCATTTCTGCTAGGTATGTATGTAGAGGTAGAACTGCTGGGTTCAGCTTTAGTAGATAGACTGCCAGCAGTTTTTAAAATAGTTGTACCAATTTACACCATGCCAGCAGCATATGAAAGTTCTCACTTTTCTATATACTCACCAACACTTAATGCTGTCTTTTTAACTTTAGCCATTCTTTGAGCTGCTAGTTGTAATTTAAGAAGAATAGGCCAGGCGTGGTAGCTCATGCCTGTAATCCCAGCACTTTGGGAGGCCGAGGCAGGCGGATCACGAGGTCAGGAGTTCGAGACCAGCGTGGCCAACATGGTGAAACCCCATCTCAGTGGCTTTTTAACTTTAGCGATTCTTTGAGCTGCCAGTTGTAATTTAAGAATACTAGTCCGGGCACAGTGGCTCATGCCTGTAATCCCAGCACTTTGGGAGGCCGAGGTGGGTGGATTTTTGTGTTTTCGTAAAAATACAAAAATTAGCTGGGCATGGTGGGACACGCCTGTAATCGGAGCTACTTGGGAGGCTGAAGCAGGAGAATCGCTTGAACCTGGGAGGCAGAGGTTGCAGCGAGCTGAGATCTCACCACTGCACTCCAGCCAGGGCAACGGAGCGAGACTCTGTCTCAAAAAAAAAAAGAAAAGAAAAATAAATAAAATGGCCAGGCACGGTGGCTCACATATGTAATTCTAGCACTTTGGAAGGCTGAGGAGGGCGGATCACTTGAGGCCGGGAACTCGAGACCCACCTTGCTAACATGGCGAAACCCCATCTCTACTAAAAATACAAAAATTAGCTGGGCGTGGTAGCACGTGCCTGTAGTCCCACCTACTCGGGAAGCTGAGTCAGGAGAATCATTTGAACACAAAAGGTAGAGGTTGCAGTGAGCCAAAATCGCACCACTGCACTCCAGCCTGGGCGACAGAGCAAGATGCTGTCTCAAAAAAAAAAAAAACAAAAAACAAAAAAAAAACACCGAAAAATAGTAATAAATTACCAGATATTTTGTAGGAGTTTCTCACCAGCAAGTTCTTGTGTTAGTTTATTTTACCAACATTTTTGTCTGGTTTTTCTTTAGTAAAAGTATTTATAATTCTGTATTATACTTCCATAGGTAGATCATTGTTGAAAGTCCAGAAGGTTGAACTTCCATGATATAATATGATATGAAACCTTGCATTGCTAGTGGCATTTGGTAGGAAAAGGGATGGGGAGTGGTTAAAGGTGAATTAAACTGAATGCTTGTTTTTAATTTGTTTTTTTCTCGAGGCCGCTGAGGAGCTAGCCTTTTTAGTTCTTGAAAATAGTGCTTTTAGTCCAGAGGCTGTGACTGATGTAACTAACAGGCCTTAGTTTTTGGTTTTCAGTGAGGTGCTGGCGGAGGAGTCCATAGTATGTCTGCAGAAAGCCCTAAATCACCTTCGCGAAATATGGGAGCTAATTGGGATTCCAGAGGACCAGCGGTTACAAAGAACTGAGGTGGTAAAGAAGCATATCAAGGTGGGTTGAATAGTACTGTTCTCTGCATTGGACCAGGGTAAGGATATTGGTTCTCACCCGAGATAGCATACAGAAGGGACATGTGATCATCAGCATTAGGATAGCACAGGCTCTTCCTGTTTGGTTTGGTTTGGTTTTGAAGTCCTTTCTTGAAATTTGAGGAGGCTGAGTGTGGTGGCTCATGCCTGTAATCCCAGTACTTTGGGGGCCGAGGCGCATGGATTGCTTGAGGTCAGGAGTTCAAGACCAGCCTGATCAACATGGTGAAACTCCGTCTCTACTAAAAATTAAAAAATTAGCCAGGCATGGTGGTGAGCACCTGTAATCCCAGCTACTCGGGAGGCTGAGACAGGAGAATCTATTGAACCCGGAAGATAGAGGTTGCAGTGAGCCAAGAGCACACCATTGCACTCCAGCCTGGGCAACAGAGCGAGACTTCATCTCAAAGAAAAAAAGAAATTTAAGGAGTTTGGTATTTGTGTTGGGAGTTTTTTTTCCTCCATTGCCCCAAACTTATGGACTGTTTTCCCTCTTGTAGGAACTCCTGGATATGATGATTGCTGAAGAGGAAAGCCTGAAGGAAAGACTCATCAAAAGCATATCCGTCTGTCAGAAAGAGCTGAACACTCTGTGCAGCGAGTTACGTGTTGAGCCATTTCAGGTCCGTGGCAGCCCACAGGGTCTCTGGGGATCTGTCTGGGGCCTGAGACGTAGAAAGTAATGTTGACTTGGGCCTGCAGATGGAAGGCTTCCTTGTAGGGATGGAGCTAGACGTAAGAAGTGGGGAAAACATGCTGTGTAGTCAATTAGGCCCAACAGAGTAATTCTCACCTCTGTAGAGAGTTGCCCTGGTAAGAGGTGAAGCAACTAATAGATGATCAAAAAGAAGCTGCTTACCATAGTTTTGCTTTCTAGGAAATGTGATTTTTTTTTTTATAAACTCTGAGAAAAAGGTAGGCTAGATGGTGCTGCACTGTTCTTTCTCTGAAAGAAAATGAAAACAGGAACAAAAGTAACTAATGATTAAAAGGAATACTATGAAAAAACCAACCTTTGTGGGTTTTATCATACCCAGAAGCTGCATACCACTGAACCAGCCAAAATGGCTTCTTCAGAAGAAATGTCTCAAAAGCTGGAACACTGGAGTGCATAGTCCATTTCAGAGCATGCCATGATATCCATTTGGGTATGGAGCTGAGAAGTGGCTATATTGTGGTCCTCTGCAAGTCAGGGACTTGAGTGAGGACACCAGCGAGGATGAAATGAATAACAGATGGGGTCCTGAAAATCTCTGCTTAAACCCCTAAAAATAGTGCCAGGATCATAAAAATTAGGACAGATGTGGAGCTTGGAAAGATAATGAGTATACCCATAAGGTTCTCAGATCCCTCTTCCTGTTACAGGAAGACCTGCCTGGATATCTACTTGGAGTTAGCTTAGGGGGGAGACCACCTTTAAAGGGCAAAGGATAATTCATACCTGGTAGCCAAGAGCAATCAGGCAGAAGAGAACATGAAGTGGAGTTTCCTGGAGTCAACATAAATGTCATAAATATAATTGATTTTGGACATAGTTTCTTTTTTCACATTCGATGTGAAATTGGGCGAGAAGTGAGGTGTACAATGATACATCTCCTTTAAGTTACCTGATGTTCCTAGTTCACAATGTTAAATGAAATTGTGTAAATGTATAGGACATTTAAGAAAAATTTATATGTCCTATAAAAAATGCCACTTTTTTTTTCTTGTTAACCAGTTAGGAGTAGAACAGGGACTATCAGATGGGATTTTGTTGGTAAGGTGAGACGATGTTCATAGGATTAGCAGGATGAGTATTTAGATATGAGCTAGGCACGCCACCCTATAGCTAAGCCAAAGCAAGCTTTCCAGCCAATTTACAATTTTATTTATTTATTTATTTATTTAGAGACAGAGTCTCACTGTGTCGTCCAGGCTGGAATGCAATGGTGTGGTCTCGGCTCACTGCAACCTCCGCCTCCCGGGTTCAAGCGATTTTCCTGCCTTAGCCTCCCGAGTAGCTGGGATTACAGGTGTCTGCCACCATGCCTGGCTAATTTTTCTATTTTTAGTAAAGATGGGGTTTCACCATGTTGGCCAGGCTGGTCTCGAACTGCTGACCTCGTGGTCCACCCATCTTGGCCTCCCGAAATGCTAGGATTATAGGCATGAGCCACCGTGCCTGGCTGCCAATTTACACGTTTTATAAAAGTGCCTGGTGCCTGGAGTAGTCTAATCATAGAGACAAAAGGTAGAATGGTGGTTGCCAGGCTTGGAGAAGGGAAAAAATGGGGACTTATTGAGTATGAAGTTTCTTTTTTGCAAGAGGAAATGAGTTTTGGAGGTGATGGTCATGATTGCACAACAATATGACTGTACTTAATACCACTGAACTATATACTTAATGGTTAGATGGTAAATTTTATGTTATATTTATTCTACCACAAGTTTTAAAATTGGGGGGGAAAGTACCCTGGTACTTATTCATCTTTCCTCACTGGAACCTTCCTTAGGAGACCCTCTTTGTGCCATATTCTGTTGACCATGAGTTGACTTACTTGTAAGTTTAACTGAAAGTCTGTCGTCCACGCCTTATGTTGTCCTTCTCTTCCTTTGAAGGAATTCACTTGGAATCTTATAACAGTGGTACATTGTCTTATTCAGGAAGAAGGAGAGACAACCATCTTGCAACTAGAAAAGGATTTGCGCACCCAAGTGGAGTTGATGCGAAAACAGAAAAAGGAGAGAAAACAGGAACTGAAGCTACTTCAAGAGCAAGATCAAGAACTGTGTGAAATTCTTTGTATGCCCCACTATGATATTGACAGTGCCTCAGTGCCCAGCTTAGAAGAGCTGAACCAGTTCAGGCAACATGTGACAACTTTGAGGGAAACAAAGGTACACTGCCTACATTTGTACTTCCTAAAAGTCACTTTGGTTTTCCTCTAGGTATCTTGTAATTGCTTTGTTTTAAAGGCTTCTAGGCGTGAGGAGTTTGTCAGTATAAAGAGACAGATCATACTGTGTATGGAAGAATTAGACCACACCCCAGACACAAGCTTTGAAAGAGATGTGGTGTGTGAAGATGAAGATGCCTTTTGTTTGTCTTTGGAGAATATTGCAACACTACAAAAGTTGCTACGGCAGGTACTGTCTTCTCAAATTATGCCCTAGGATCTCCGTAGTATATAGCAGTTTGAACAAAACTGACAGCTGTTTCTTCAGTCTTAAATAAGGAGACAACGTAAGGTAAGAGAATGAGGGAAGCTAAGGATAGTAATATATGATATACAACCTTGATTTTTGTTTAACAATTAAAAAACCTTTATATGTAGCTCCAAGAAAATGAAATTATAGATGAAATAATATTAATCATTTGAATTAGACTAGTGTTTAATTAAAATTTTTTTCAGTTCTAAATTTGAATGCTAATTCTCGGGGTCTGAGATCCTGACAGCCTTACAGCTTGTGTTTAGGAGGCATGAAAACATGCTACTTTGAACTCTCATGCAAGTGTCTCCTCTACCCATGGGTCCAGACATTTCTTTGCGGGAGGCTGGAGGGCTAGCCCCTGTGCTGCTGCTTTGCTGTGAGTGACACTGGCTTTCTATGCTGTAGCTGGAAATGCAGAAATCACAAAATGAAGCAGTGTGTGAGGGGCTGCGTGTTCAAATCCGAGAGCTCTGGGACAGGTTGCAAATACCTGAAGAAGAAAGAGAAGCTGTGGCCACCATTATGTCTGGGTCAAAGGCCAAGGTCCGGAAAGCGGTAAGAAACCCAATGGGTACTGGGACAGCAGTCTTCTCTTAGCACTTCTGTGTTAGTCATAAAGACTTTTGATTTGGCCAGGCTCAGTGGTTCATGCCTCTAATCCCAGCACTTTGGGAGGTCGAGGCGGGTGAATCATTTGTGGTCAGGAGTTCCAGACCAGCCTGGACAACATGGCGAAACCCTGTATCTACTAGCCAGTGGTAGTGGCAAGCGCCTGTGACCCCAGCTACTTGGGAGGCTGAGACAGGAGAATCACTTGAGCCTGGGAGGCGGAGGGTTGCAGTGAGCCAAAATCACACCACTGCACTCCAGTCTGGGCGAGAGAGTGAGACCCTGTCTCAAAAAAAAAAAAAAAAAAGTAGTGTTGATTTATAATACCTTTGTGGCTTTGCATTATAATTTTACTTAAAAGGGGGGAACTTTTGCAAACCTTAGTGAATATAAAAGTATGACAGCCACCTTTAACAAGTTTCTTTCTTTCAGCTGCAATTAGAAGTGGATCGGTTGGAAGAACTGAAAATGCAAAACATGAAGAAAGTGATTGAGGCAATTCGAGTGGAGCTGGTTCAGTACTGGGACCAGTGTTTTTATAGCCAGGAGCAGAGACAAGCTTTTACCCCTTTCTGTGCTGGTTAGTACAGGAGTGAGGTCTTTGGTTTGTTTGTTTGGAGACAGGTCTTACTCTGTTGCCCAGCCTAGTCTCAAGTTCCTAGGCTCAAACAGTCCTCCCAACTTGGCCTCCCAAAGTCTTGGGCCACCACACCCAGCCAAAAGTGGGGTTTTCATGTGGCCTGTTCACTAGTTTTTAAGACCTCCAGACATTCAACAGGAAGTATTTCCTCTTCTGAACAGATAAAGCCACCTTTTCAAGACATTTAGCATAACTGCCATTCCTGTATGAAAAAGCATTTGCAAATGTTATTGGGAAATATTGGTCTCTTGCTTTCTGAAGCAATATGTCACGGTAGCCTCTAGCTGTGAAGCTTAAGTTTTTATCAGGTGCTTACTTTTTGCCAGGTGCAGTGTCAAACCCTTAATATGATTTCACAGAATCCTCAAGAGGTAAGGATACTAAAGCGCATAAATGCTGAGTAATTTAACCCAGAGACATAGAGTGGTAAATGCCAGAGCCTACGTTTGAGCCAAAAGGAGCTTGACTCCTGGAGCCCAGTGAATTCTAGTCTGAACTGAACTGAATATAAAGATGAAGCTATCCCAACTGAATTCAACAGATGTTTCTGCACATTTTCTGTGATCCACCCCTCTACTGGTTGGGCAAGACAGAAAAGCAGAATATGAAAGAAACCGAAGACAAGGCAAGAGATGATGCAGATTTTTGACATTATTTTAGTCTCTATCCTAGTCTCTTAGGCCCTAGTCCCCCAAGCTGATTGTGACAAAGCTGGTTTTTATTAACCACTATATATCTATTACACACACACACACGCCTCTTCCTGTATCAGTTTACTATAAGGAAGGAATCTATTTCCATTTTAGGGAATGGGGGATTCGTAAAATTGGATACTAAATACTAGAGGAATTGTTTTAAACTACTGGGCCTATATTTTGCAGAAGACTACACAGAAAGTCTGCTCCAGCTCCACGATGCTGAGATTGTGCGGTTAAAAAACTACTATGAAGTTCACAAGGAACTCTTTGAAGGTGTCCAGAAGTGGGAAGAAACCTGGAGGCTTTTCTTAGAGTTTGAGGTATTGCCCTAGTTTTTGTGTTTTTAACTGTTAAGAAAGCATGCCAGGTACGGAATCAGTCCAGTTAGCTTTGTTCTTTGCCAGGCTTTTGATACCTCATCTTTATCATTCTCTCTGAATTTCTGCTGACTGCCTCTATTTGGTGTGCTCATCTACAGGGTCTTTTAAGAGAAAAGCCCAAAATTAATGGCTTAAATAAAGTAGGCATTTCTTGCATGAATGAGGTTCAGAGGTGGGCAGTGTGGGGCAGGCATGGCAGATCTGCACAGTGAGCAGGACCCCAGGCTTCTCCGGCCCAGGGCGCTCCCCCACCACTAAGGGTGGACCTCATCTTCAGGGCCAGGATGGCTGCTAGAGCTCCCACCCTAATGGCAGTTTTTTTTTTTTTTTTTGAGGTGGAGTTTCGCTCTTGTTGCCCAGGCTGGAGCGCAATGGCACGATCTTGTCTCCACCTCACAGGTTGAAGCGATTCTCCTACCTCAGCCTCCCGAGTAGCTGGGATTACAGGCATGCACCACCATGCCCGGCTAATTTTTTGTATTTTTAGTAGGGATGGGGTTTCACCATGTTGGCCAGGCTGGTCTCAAACTCCTGACTTCAGATGATCTGCCCACCTCGGCCTCCCACAGTGCTGGGATCACAGGCGTGAGCCACCATGCCTGGCCCAATGGCACATGTCATACAGCGTGGTGGAGGAAGGAACAAAGAAGGCATTGCCCCTCACTCCTTCAAGAGCTCTTCCCGGCTCTCTTCACAGCACCGTGGCTCACATGCTTTGTCACCTGCTGGTGAGGCTGGGTGAATTGCTGCCCCAGGTAAATTCTGGTTCTGTTAAACTAAGGAAGGAGAGAAGAATGGATGTTGGGGCAGGCAACTAACATTCTCTACCATTCCAGCTTTTGCTATGCTTAGAGTATTGCATGGGTATTGATTCCTTTTCTTCTGATAGGCAGCATGGATGGGTTCCTTCAGAGCATTTTAGAGCTCAGGGACTGTGGTAAAGCAAGTGAGGCGTGTAGGGCACAGATTGAGGGAGACCTTGTTCTCGGGTTCATGGTGGCCCTGTTAGAGCTCAGAGGGCCTTCAGAGAATCTGAATTCAACTCCTTCAAGTTTACAGGCAGCAAACTAGGACCCAGAAGTAGAGAGAACTATGGGATATCTTACAGCTGCTTAAGAACAGATGTCTCTGTCCTCAGTTATTCTTTACTTCTGGTTACAACAAGAAGAGTAAACATAAATAAGGAGGCCAGGCATGGTGGCTCACGCCTGTAATCCCAGCACTTTGGAAGGCCGGGGCGGGCGGATCAGGAGGTCAAGAGATCGAGACCATCTTGGCTAACACAGTGAAACCCCGTCTCTACTAAAAAAATACAAAAAAATTAGCTGGGCATGGTGGTGGGTGCCTGTAGTCCCAGCTACTCGGGAGGCTGAGGCAGGAGAATGGCATGAACCCGGGAGGTGGAGCTTGCAATGAGCTGAGATCATCGCACCACTGCACTCCAGCCTCCAGCCTGGGTGACAGAGTGAGACTCCGTCTCAAAAAAAAAAAACCATAAATAAGGAGCAAAGGCAGCAACCTTTGTTGACAAGCGAATATTTAAGAAGAAAACAAGAAATGAATTACCATCCTCTTTAGTAACTATTGGCTGTCACCAATCAAGCAGTATGGAAGGGAAACAATTTAATTTTCAAGAATATCTTCTAAATTTTTCTGCCTATGTACCCCTATTTTTGAGTATACACACCTAATTTATAATTACAAGCTATATACTTGCATTACTATTCTGATATACCGTATATGTTCTAAAAGAAAATACATGCTGCTCCGAGTGTAGTGGTGTTTATAACTCAGTGATCACAGCCAGTTACAGATTTGTTCCTCTCCCACTCCCACTGCATTACTTGACTAGAAAGAAGACAGTCAAAAACAGAAAAGTTAACAAAAAGAAAAGTTAAAAAGAATGAGAAGCTTTAACAATTTACTTTTTTTTTTTTTTTTTGAGTCTCGCTCGTTGCTCAGGGTGGAGTGCGGTGGCACAATCTCGGCTCACTGCACGCCACCCAGGTTCAAGTGATTCTCCTGCTTCAGCCTCCTGAGTAGCTGGGACTGCAGGTGCGCACCATCACGCTCACTAATTTTTTTATTTTTAGTAGAGATGGGGTTTTGCCATGTTGGCCAGGTTGGTCTCGAACTGTCGACCTCAGGTGATCCGCCCACCTCGGCCTCCCAAAGTGCTGGGATTACAGGCGTGAGCCACCACGCCTGACGAGAACAAAGAATCTTAGCAGAAGTTATTGGTCTCATGGTGCCATGTTTTCCACTAATTAAAATGTACTTTTCACAGAGAAAAGCTTCAGATCCAAATCGATTTACAAACCGAGGAGGAAATCTTCTAAAAGAAGAAAAACAACGAGCCAAGCTCCAGAAAATGCTGCCCAAGGTAATAATGTTGCTAAGGGTTTTTGGTGCTTGGTTACAAAGATACCTCACTATTTGTATGTCTTTTTCTTTCTATTGTTTAGCCCCAAAACTATTTTCTTCAAAGCTTAGGCAGAGATAATAAGTTATATATTTAGTATAAGCAACTGCATATCAAGGTGTATTCGTTTGCTAGGACTGCCATAATAAAGCACTACAGGCCGGGTGTGGTGGCTCACGCCTGTAATCCCAGCACTTTGGGAGGCCGAGGCAGGCGGATCACGAGGTCAGGAGTTCAAGAGCAGCCTGGTCTTGATCATGAGGTCAGGAGTTCAAGACCAGCCTGGTCTCTACTAAAAATACAAAATTTAGCCAGGCGTGGTGGCGGGCACCTGTAATCCCAGCTACTCAGGAGGCTGAGGCAGGAGAATCGCTTGAACCCAGGAGGCAGAGGTTGCAGTGAGCCAAGACCACGCCACTGCACTCCAGCCTGGGCAACAGAATGAGACTCCATCTCAAAGAAAAAAACAAACAAAAAAACAAAACACTACAGACTGGGCAGCTTCGACAACAGCAACTTATTTTCTCACAACTCTAGAAGCTGTAAATCTGAGATCAACATGTCATTGGCAGAATTGGTTTCTTCTGAGGCCTTTCTCGGCTTTGTAAATGGTCGTCGTCTTCTCTGTGTGTTCACATGGTTTTCCCGCAATATGTGTGGCCTAAACACTCCCAGTCATATGAGATTAGGGCCCACCTAATGACCTCATTTTAACCTAATTCTTTTTTTTTTCCCCCCCAAGAGATGGGGTCTCACTATGTTGACCAGGCTGGTCTTGGACTCCTGGCCTCAAGCAATCCTCCCATCTCGGCCTCAGGAATGCTAGGATTACAGGAATGAGCCACGATACCTGGCCTTAATTCTCTTTTTAAAGACGCTGTCTCCAAATACAGTCACATTCTGAGGTACTGGGGGTTAAGGCTTTAACATTTGAATTTGGGGAAAACACAATTCAGCCAGTTACATAAGGAAAACTTTTGAGAGAGAGAGTCCTGTGGGCTCCATTACCATTTTCCACTTTGATAATAATAATACCATTTTTGAGTTAAATCAGGGATATCATTTCAAAACGCTCTCATTTAGTAATTCATCTAATCCTTACAACATCCTTATGAGGTTGCTATTCTTTCCATTGTTACAGACGAGGAAACTGAGGTACTAAGAAATTAGGTAAATCTGGCCGGATGTGGTGGCTCACTCCTGTAATCCCAGGGCTTTGGGAGGCCGAGGCAGTTTGAGAACAGCCTGGCCAACAGGATGAAACCCCATCTCTACTAAAAATACAAAAATTAACCATGCGTGGTGTATGCCTGTAATCCCAGCTACGCGGGAGGCTGAGGCACAAGAATCGCTTGAACCCGGGAGGTGGAGGTTGCAGTGAGCTGAGATCGTGCCACTGCACTCCAGCCTGGGCGACAGAGTGGGACTGTCTCAAAAAAAAATGTAAATTTGCTCACTGCTTCACAGCCAGTAAAGAGGGCGATTCCAGATTGAACCCCATTAAGTCTGATTTCAGAGTCCTACTCCTAATGTTCACTGCCTGTTTCATATTGCTGATCTTCCCTGTGCTGCCTCCAACTTCAGGCACCAAAATCTGAGTGGTCAAACTTTGGGTTCTTGCCATTTTCCACTCTTGTGTGTTGTGTGAATGAAATGTCCCCAGGCTTTGATTTCTGGTCACTCTGACCTGTACCCATGTGGGCCCAGCTACCTGAAATGAGGCTAATGATGCCCTGAGGAGGAGGAGTCACTCTCTAGGGAAAACATTGCAATTTGGGTTTTGCACTAAAGAGTTGAAGTAATTAACATGTCCTTGTTTCTGGTCTCAGCTGGAAGAAGAGTTGAAGGCACGAATTGAATTGTGGGAACAGGAACATTCAAAGGCATTTATGGTGAATGGGCAGAAATTCATGGAGTATGTGGCAGAACAATGGGAGATGCATCGATTGGAGAAAGAGAGAGCCAAGCAGGAAAGAGTAAGTGTGAACGTGAACGCAAATTGGGAAAAGAGGAAGAAGGTAATCTGAGCAGCCCATAGTCTCTGCTAGGGACCAGGGTTTGTTGAATAGGGAGCCCATGGCAGCTCTTTTTAGCTCTGGCTGCAGAGACATGGGCCTAGATTCCTGACCCTGCTTCTGTTGCCATCCCAGACCTGCTCTCTTCCTGAGATTTATCACTGTTGCTTCTGAATTTCACACAGCAACTCAAGAACAAAAAACAGACGGAGACAGAGATGCTCTATGGCAGCGCTCCTCGAACACCCAGCAAGCGGCGAGGACTGGCTCCCAATACACCGGGCAAAGCACGTAAGGTAAACACAAGGCTTAGGAAACACTGATTTCAAGGGAGTGGGTGAGGGTAGTCCCAGCCACCTCTTTGAAGGGGGCCAGCCCCTCCACACCTGTAGGTATTTCTCATCAGGTGGGACGAGAGACTGAGAAATAAGACACAGAGACAAGGTATAGAGAAAGAACAGTGGGCCCAGGGGACCAGCACCGGCACCGGTCTCGAGTTCCCTCAGTATTTATTGATTACTATTTTCACTGTCTCGGCAAGGGGAATGCGGCTGGAGGACAGGGTGATAGTGGGGAGAAGGTCAGCAGGAAAACATGTGAGCAAAGGAATCTGTGTCACAAATAAGTTCAAGGGAAGGTACTGTGCTTGGATGTGCACATATGCCAGATTTATGCTTCTCCCCACCCAAACATCTCAGTGTAGTAAAGAGTAACAGCAGCATTGCCGCCAGCATATCTCGCCTCCAGCCACAGGGCAGTTTTCTCCTAAGAATAGAACGAATGTAGGGACGTACATCGGGTTTTACACCGAGACATTCCGTTCCCAGGGGCATGCAGGAGACGGAGGCCTTCCTCTTCTACTAATCCTCCTCAGCACAGACCCTTTACGGGTGTCGGGCTGGGGGACGGTGAGGTCTTTCCCTTCCCACGAGGCCATATCGCAGGCTGTCTCAGTACGGGGAGATACCTGGACGATCCCCAGGCTTTCTTGAGCAGAGGTCTCTGTGGCTTTCCGTAGTGCATTGTGCCCCTGGTTAACTGAGAATGGAGAATGGCGATGACCTTTACCAAGCATACTGCCTGTAAACATATTGTTAACAAGGCACATCCTGCACAGCCCTAGATCCCTTAAACCTTGATTCCATACAGCACATGTTTCTGTGAGCACAGAGTTGGGGCTAAAGTTGCAGATTAACAGCATCTCAAGGCAAAACAATTTTTCTTAGTACAAATCAAAATGGAGTTTATGTCTTCCTTTTCTACATAGACACAGTAACAGTCTGATCTTTCTTTTCCCTACACCTCTTGCCCTCCGTCCTGCAGAGATGGGAAAGGGTTTTTCTGTTCCTTCATGTCGAGTCCACTTGAGAGTGGATGGAAGGCTGAGTAGCGGCCTATAGTGACAGTCACAGAGTGGCCAGCTTTGGTGTCTGTGCTTGTTGAGTCCTTGCATTAAATTTGGGGGGCGGGGGGGGCGGGAATGATTGCCAACATTCTGGTAACGATGAAAAGCTTCAAAGGTTTTCCTGAAAACCTGTAATGCCATTTTCCCTGTAAGACCAAGAGATGGCCTTGTGGTACCATGTGAAAAACAACGTTCACACTTACTAAATGGAACATGTAATGATTCTTCATCTCTACAGCACAAAGTCAGAGAGGACTTTATTGTTTATTTATTTTTTTTGAGACAGAGTTTCACTCTTGTTGCCTAGGCTGGAGTGCAATGGGTGATCTCGGCTCACTACAACCTCTGCCTCCTCGTTTCAAGCGATTCTCCTGCCTCAGCCTCCCAAGCAGCTGGGGTTACAGGCATGTGCCACCGCACCCGGCTAATTTTGTATTTTTAGTAGAGACAGGGTTTCTCCATGTTGCCTAGGGTCTTGAATTCCTGACCTCAGGTGATCCACCCACCTTGACTTCCAAAGTGCTGGGATTACAGGCGTGAGCCACTGCGCCTGGCCTGCTTTTTTCTTTTTGATAAATAAAAGAGCATTATTTCTTCTCCCTACTTATATTTTGTAACGTAAATTTATTATTTTTAGACAGTGTCTCACTCTATCACCCACACTGGAATGCAGTGGGGCCATCATGGCTCACTGCAGCTCAACCTCCTGGGCTCAAGTGATTCTGTAACCTCAGCCTCCCATGTTGCTGAGACTTACAGGCACATGCCACCATACCCAGCTAATTTTTGGGTTTTTTTGTTTGTTTTTGAGTTTTAGTAGAGATGAGGTCTCACTAAGTTGTCCAGGCTGGTCTCAAACTCCTGAGCTCAAGTGATCCTCCTGCCTCAGCCTCCCAAAGTGCTGGGATTACAGGCATGAGCCACTGTGCCTGGACTAAAATGTGTTTTGTTTTGTTGAGATGGAGTCTCGCTCTGTTGCCAGGCCAGAGTGCAGTGGCGCGATCTCAGCTCACTGCAACCTCCGCCTCCTGGGTTCAAGTGATTCTCGTGCCTCAGCCTCCTGAGTAGCTGGGACTACAGGCCCGCGCCATCACGCCCACCTAATTTTTATATTTTTAGTAGAGATGGGGTTTCACTCTGTTGGCCAGGATGGTCTCAATCTCTTGACCTCAGAAGATCTGCCTGCCTTGGCCTCCCAAAGTGCTGGGATTACAGGCATGAGCCACTGTGCCTGGCCTAAAATGTGTTTTGTTTTGTTGAGATGGAGTCTCGCGCTGTTGCCAGGCCGGAGTGCAGTGGCGCAATCTCAGCTCACTGCAACCTCCGCCTCCTGGGTTCAAGTGATTCTCGTGCCTCAGCCTCCTGAGTAGCTGGGACTACAGGCCCGTGCCACCACACCCACCTAATTTAATATATTTTTGGTAGAGATGGGGTTTCACTCTGTTGGCCAGGATGGTCTCAATCTCTTGACCTCAGAAGATCTGCCCGCCTCGGCCTCCCAAAGTGCTGGGATTACAGGCGTGAACCTCCCCCTCCCTAGTAGCTGGGATTACAGGCATGTGCTATCACACCTAATTTTGTATTTTTAGTAGAGACAGGGATTCTCCATGTTGGTTAGGCTGGTCTCATACTCCCGACCTCAGATGATCCACCCGCCTTGGCCTCCCAAAGTCTGGATTACAGGCATGAGCCACCATGCCCGGCCCCCTAGAATTTTTTTAATTAAAAAAAAAAAAAAAAAAAAAAAGTTGGCTGGGTGCAGTGGCTCAAGCCTGTAATCCCAATACTTTGGGAAGCCAAGGTAGGGGGATTGCTTGAACTCAGGAGTTGGGAGACTGGGTAACATGTTGAAGCCCCATCTCTACTACAAATACAAAAATTAGCTGGTTGTGGTGGCACACGCCTGTGATTCCAGCTACTCAGGAGGCTGGGATGGGAGGATTGCTTGAGCCCAGGAGATCGAGGCTGCAGTGAACCAAGATTGTACCACTATACTTCAGCCTGGGTGACAGAGTGAGACCCCATCTCAAAAACATTTACAGCTCTTATCATTAGCATATCATAAGTTTTGACATATGTAGGTTTACACAATGAAACTGTCACCATAATTTAGATAATGAACATTTCATGGTCCCCAAAGTTTCCTAGTGCCTCTTTGTATTACCTCCCTCCTTCCCTGGCTCCTGGTTTGCCCCCAGCCTCTAGCTGTGGCGAGTAGGGATTTACTCTTTAACTATAGATTAGTTTGCATTTTGAAACATTTTACATAGAATCCCGCAGTACATATTCTTTTTTGTCTGGCTTCTTTCATTTAGTATAGATTCATCTCTGTTGTTGTATCAAAAGGTCACTCCTTTTTATTGTAGATCAATATTCATTCCACTGTATGAATTTACCACAGTTTGCTTGTCCACTTACCTGCTGGTGGGTATTTGGCCGTTTCCAGCTTTTGGCTGCTGCAGGTAGCTGTTGTGAACATTTACGTCTAAGTCTTTGTATGGATCTATGCTTTCGTTTCTTTTGGGTAGAGACATCTAAGAGTGGAATGGCTGGGTCGTATGCCAGATGTCTTGTGCCACAGTGGTTGTACCATTTTACATTTCCATTTGCTGGATAGCAATAGGCTTTGAAAACTTTTCACAGGTTTCTTCAAACCTATGCAGTATTAGACACAGCAGGCCCTTCACCATGTAAACCCGTCTTCCCTGGACTGCCTCCCATAGTCATTTCTCTGTAGAGTAGACGGGTTGCTGGAAATGCTGAGGATGTTACTGCACATCAGTTACCCATGTGCTCTTCTCCCTAGCTGAACACTACCACCATGTCCAATGCTACTGCCAATAGTAGCATTCGGCCTATCTTTGGAGGGACAATCTACCACTCCCCCGTGTCTCGACTTCCTCCTTCTGGCAGCAAGGTTAGTATGCCCTGTGTCTAAGCACATCCTCACATGCACCCCTAGCCTGTTCACCCAGAGGCCCCACCTACTTGTTCTAGATTCTAAGATCCCTGGATTTTGTTCTTATTGAGATGCTGAGAGTTGACAGATGTAAGTTAGCTCACCATTAAATAATGGTCCAAAACTAATGTGCAAAAAAAGAGAACAGTCACTCTGAGCCCCACTGGTACCATGGGAAGCAGCGGGATGTGTGGGAAACTGAGTCTGCAGCGAGCCTGCCTGATCTTCAATTCCAAGCCCAGTCTTCAGCTGGTATGGAGATAGGTCCCCTGCATGTGGGTTCTAGCCCAGTGAAACCAGATCACTAGATATGCCAAGTACTCAAGTAGAGGTGTGGAAAGTATGTGGTAAAACACATTCAGTCTTTCAAATATTTTATTAGACTATGCTCAAGATAGGTGTTCTGTAAATCAAGAATTCATATTTAAAAAAATTTTTTTTCTAGAGACAGGGTTTTGCTATATTGCCCAGACTGGTCTTGAACATGTGGCCTCAAGCAATCTTCCTGCCTTGGCCTCCCAAAGTGTTGGGATTATAGGCATGAGCCACACCCAGCCCCATATATATATATATATATATATATATATATATATATAATTTTTTTTTTTAACTAAAAATTATAGGATTATAGACAGGAATATAAAGATAGTCTCAGCCTTTGACCAATGCAGGTATTGTGTGTGCATGTGCACATTCATTAGAAGGATGATACGTGGATCTCTTTCTCTGCAGCCAGTCGCTGCTTCCACCTGTTCAGGGAAGAAAACACCCCGTACCGGCAGGCATGGAGCCAACAAGGAGAACCTGGAGCTCAACGGCAGCATCCTGAGTGGTGGGTACATTGGCTCGGCCCCCCTCCAGCGCAACTTCAGCATTAATTCTGTTGCCAGCACCTATTCTGAGTTTGCGGTAATTCACCTTTTCTAATATCTACCAGTCTCTGGGGAGCACACAGTTGGGGCAGAGTGGGTATCCTCCCAGGGGCACCCAGGCTATTAGCTAGGGCAGCTACCTTGGAGGCTGAGAATCCCTTTCCTGCTTTGACCATGGCGGGGTGGGTGTGATTTAAGGGGGGGGTTGTATAGGAAGGAAGTTGGCAGCAGCAACTAGACATTTAATCTGGATCCTTCTGCTTAATACATACCATTCCCTGGCTGCAGGAGGCAACCCCTCTATCACTGCCCTGGTGCTGTCTTGGTGGAGTTCTTGGTAATTGTCTTAATTCTTTGTTCTTAGAAGGATC
The DNA here is from genome assembly GCF_006542625.1 of Nomascus leucogenys. Taxonomy (NCBI): domain Eukaryota; kingdom Metazoa; phylum Chordata; class Mammalia; order Primates; family Hylobatidae; genus Nomascus; species Nomascus leucogenys. The sequence continues at coordinate 109,722,100 of NC_044386.1, read as the reverse complement.
CATCCCTCTCTGACAGTTCCACTGTTGGGCTTCAGGTCTGTATGGCAACCCCTGCATGTCCCTTTTCCAAACTGATCTGTCATCTGCTGGCTTCATTCATCTGGGCACAGGGCTACCCTAACCAGTAATCTCAGCAGTGTTACAAAGGAAGCAGGAATTCCTATCATGGACTCAAAAAAACACATCTGATTTACATTCACCACAGATTAATAAAATTTGTTCAGACTTGAATTGGATTCTCAGCCCCTAAAGTCAAGCACAGTTTTAAATCATGTTTAACAGAAAACCTTGACCCTCCCCAATTGTGACATCAAAGGCCAGCAATAGCTGGAAAGAATAGAGGCCCCATCACGTGGGGGAAGGGAGCCCCCGCTGTGTGCTGCCTACAGTGAGGCTCTTGGCCTGTGTGCTGATTATTTCCTGGAGTATATACCTTCCTAACCCCTCAGGGCTCAACCGCCAGCTCTAGTCTCAGCTAGCTAATGCTGATTTCCTCACCCTTGCCTCTTTCCATACATTGAGCTACTGAAGCATAGATGAAGCACTGGAAGCAAGTTTTTCCAGAATGCTCTTCACTTCCTGTTATCCTACTCTATATCTGCTAACAGCTAACTACACTGCCTTTTACTTAATCTGTGATTTCTTCTCTCAATATTTTACTAGCGAGAGCTGAGGATGTCCCTCACCCTTGAGGGGATATTGAGTTAAACTCCTAGCCTGCCTCCCCTCTTAATTGCTGCAGGGATGGAGAATGGAACAGTTGGCCAAGGCTGCAGCTAGTTTTGATCACTGACTCCAGCATGTTTTTCAAATTACATGGCTGGTGGTGCTTCTACCTTTAAAAGTGGGTGTGTGTCACTCTGGCTGATTGCTGGACAGAGGTCCAGCGTTCCCTTTTTCACTTGTTCAACCAAGGCCCATTTTATCTGAGACTTAAATGTACCTGCCTATCTGTGTGGCTGGTCCTAGGTAGGTTCATCTGGTTTGGGTTGCTATGGCTGATAGACTCCACCAGGCAGCACCAAAGCCGGTAAACTAACCTCTGCTAATATCTGTCTTTCTCAACGGCCATTCATGCTTTGTCTTTTGCTGCTATACCATGTGCTCCAGCATGAGATCAAATCACCAGCAGGTTACAAGGCCTCAGCCCCAGGGATTGGTAGATATATGTTCTGGCCCATTGTTTTATAAAGGGCTCAACAGACCAAAGCTTGTTGCCTACTTACCTTGACAACTCTAAAGTAGCTTTGTGAAGCAGAGTCATGCCTCACTTAATGACAGGGATATGTTCTGAGAATGTGGGGCAGTTTCACTGTGTACATATCAGAGTGTACTTAACAGTCCTAGACAGAATAGCCGACACACCTAAGCTATATGGTATGGCGTTTTCCTCCTAGGCTACAAACCTGGGCAGCATGTTACAGAAAGAATACTGTAGACAATTGTGGGTTTTTTTGATTCAGGCTATTCCTGGGATACTGTAGGCAACTGTAACACAATGGTAAGTATTTGTGTATCTAAACATAGAAAAGGTACAGTAAAAATATTGTATAATCTTATGGGACCACCATAGTGTGTGTGGCCTGTCGTTAACTGAAACATCATTATGCAGTGCATGACTGTATGAAGGATTTCCCTTCTGTGAGGTGTAACAGGATGGACTGGCTGAGGAAAGGGGTCACGGGCATGCGTGCACATGCACTGTGTCTGACTAATAGAATGGTGCTCAGAGTTCCTCACCTTTTACTCCTAACGCAGCCTATTGCAGGCTAGGGATCTCAGAGAAACTACCTTCGAGGGACCTTTTGATGACAACCATACTTAGAAGGGTGGGGCATGTGTAATAGAGGCAGTACTGCCACTGATGTTATTTATTTTTCAACAGCGAGAACTTTCAAAGGCTTCCAAATCTGATGCTACTTCTGGAATCCTCAATTCAACCAACATCCAGTCCTGAGAAGCCCTGATCAGTCAACCAGCTGTGGCTTCCTGTGCCTAGACTGGACCTAATTATATGGGGGTGACTTTAGTTTTTCTTCAGCTTAGGCGTGCTTGAAACCCTGGCCAGGTTCCATGACCATGGGCCTAACTTAAAGATGTGAATGAGTGTTATAGTTGAAAGTCCATCATAGGTTTAGTGGTCCTAGGAGACTTGGTTTTGACTTAAATACGTTAAAGGTTTATGGCAGGAAGTGCAAATTTTAGCATATGGGACCTGACTTCTCTACCACATAATTCTACTTGCTGAAGCGTGATCAAAGCTTGTTTTATTTCACTGCTGTGTAGGAAAATGATTGACTATGCCCATCCCTGGGGTAATTTTGGCATGTATACCTATAACTAGTAATTAACATCTTTTTTGTTTAGGCATGTTCAATTAATGCTGTAGCTATCATAGCTTTGCTCTCACCTGAAGCCTTGTCCCCACCACACAGGACAGCCTTCCTCCTGATGAGAATGTCTGTGTGCGTCCGAAGTTGAGATGGCCTGCCCTACTGCCAAAGAGGTGACAGGAAGGCTGGGAGCTGCTTTGTTAAATTGTGTTCAGTTCTGTTCCACAGTTCAGTGCCCTTTGTTGGGGGTGTGCATCTATGAACACACATGCTTGTCGGAAAGCTTTCTTCGGCGTTTGTCCCTGGCTGTCATCTCCCCATTCCTGTGCCTACTTTGCCTGAGTTCTTCTACCCCCGCAGTTGCCAGCTGCATTGGGAGTCTATTTGTTCCAGTGGGTTGGGCTGTCTTTGTCTTGGAGATCTGGAACTTTGCACATGTCACTACTGGGGAGTTGTTCCTGCTCTAGCATCCATGATGAGGCGCCCTCTTTACCTACCCTCAATCACTACTCTTCTTGAAGCACTATTATTTATTCTTCCTCTGTCTGCCTGCAGCAGTACTACTGTCAACATAGTGTAAATGGTTCTCAAAAGCTTACCAGTGTGGACTTGGTCTGTGTCAGCCACACTGTTTACTCATACAGTATGTGCCCTGTTTTTAAAATATAAAATTATTCTTAAAAATAAATTAAAATCTGTATACTTACATTTCAAAAAGATAGAGTGTGGTTTCCTTTTTTTCCCCCAGTCACTTTTTAGTTGGTTGGTCTGTGTGTGAAAAACAGAAACAGAAAAAACTGAAAGGACCTCCTGGAAATTTTTAGTCAGGAGCATGATTTTTGAGTCTCACTCTGTCGCCCAGGCTGGAGTGCAGTGGCACTATCTTGGTTCAGTACAACTTCCACCTCCCAGGTTCAAGCGATTCTCCTGCCTCAGCCTCCCAATTCGCTGGGATTACGGGCACGCACCATCACATCTGGCTAATTCTTGTATTTTTAGTAGAGACAGGGTTTCACCTTGTTGGCCAGGCTGGTCTTGAACTCCTGACCTCAAATGATCTCCCTGCGTCCCAAAGTGCTGGCATGACAGGCATGAGCCACCGCACCCGGCCGAGTGTGATTTTTTAAATATTCTCTGGTACATTTCTAAATTAAGAATATCGCAGGCCGGGCACAGTGGCTCACGCCTGTCATCCCAGCACTTTGGGAGGCCGAGGCGGGCGGATCACGAGGTCAGGAGATCAAGACCATCCTGGCTAACATGGTGAAACCCCGTCTCTACTAAAAATACAAAAAATTAGCCGGGCGTGCTGGCGGGTGCCTGTAGTCCCAGCTACTCAGGAAGCTGAGGCAGAAGAGTGGCATGAACCCGGGAGGCGGAGCTTGCAGTGAGCTGAGATAGTGCCACTGCAGTCTGGCCTGGGCGAAAGAGCGTCTCAAAAAAAAATATATATCTCTTATTCTGATTTTTTTGTGAGAAATATAAAACGTAACCCCTGATGTGTAAAGAGCAAAGGGAGTCCTAGGAAGCTTCTGGCTTCAATGCCATTTGTCTCAATATGGGGAGGCTGTCCAACTTCAACAGCATTACTGAGGGAGGATGGACATAAACTGTACACGTGTGAAGGGTAAGACAAAAACTATCACCACAGTCAAGTTACCCAAGTATCTCTATCCCAGAAGTTTCCTCCCACCCCCTTCTCATTCCTCCTTCCCACTTCCCAGCCTCACCCTGCCTAGCAACCACTGACTTTTTTTTTTTTTTTTTTTTTTGAGATGGAGTCTCGCTCTTGCCAGGCTGGAGTGCAGTGGCACAATCTCAGCTCACTGCAACCTCTGCCTCCCAGGTTCAAGGGATTCTCCTGCCTCAGCCTCCCGCATAGCTGGGACTGCAGGCGCGTGCCACCACGCCCGGTAAATTTTGTATTTTTAGTACAGACAGGGTTTCACTGTATTAGCCAGGATGATCTCGATCTCCTGACCTCATGATCTGCCCACCTCAGCCTCCCAAAGTGCTAGGATTATAGGCGTGAGCCACCATACCCGGCCCACCGATTTCTTTGTTACTACAGATTAGTTTGCGTTTTCTACAGTTCAATGTAAGTAGAATCATACAATATATACTTTTTTGGTCTGGCTCTTTCACTACTTTGAGATTTACCCATATCATTGCTTATATCCATAGTTTTTTTTTGTTGTTTTTTTTTGTTTGCTTAGTATTCCATGATGTCGATATACCAGTTTATTTGCCTGTCAGGTTTATTTTTCACATTTGGCTTTTCTCCAGTTTTTGGCTATTAAAAATAAGGCTGTTATAAACATTTATGTACAAGTCTTTGTATGGATATATATTTTTTTCTGAATACCTAGGAGTGAAGTGGCTGGATCACATCTATGGTAGGTGTACACTTAACTTTTTAAGAAATGCCAAACTTGGCCGGGCACAGTGGCTCACGCCTGTAATCCCAGCACTTTGGGAGGCTAAGGTGGGCAGATCACGAGGTCAGGAGTTCGAGACCAGCCTGGCCAACATGGTGAAACCCCGTCTCTACTAAAAATACAAAAATTAGCTGTGTGTGGTGGTGGACACCTGTAATCTCAGCTATTCAGGAGGCCGAGGAAGGAGAATTGCTTGAACTCGGGAGGCGGAGGTTGCAGTGAGCTGAGATTGCACCACTGCACTCTAGCCTGGGCAACAGAGCAAGACTCCATCTCAAAAAAAAAAAAAAGAAAAGAAAGAAATGCCAAACTGTTGTCCAAAGCAGTTGTACCATTTTACATTCCTACCAGTAATGTATGAAGGTTCCAGTTTCTCCAGATCTTCACCAACAGTTGGTATGTTCAGCCTTTATATAATTCTAGTTATTCTGTGTATGAAGTGGTGTCTCACTATGGTTTTCATTTACAACTCCCTAATGACTAATGATGTAGAGTGTCTTTTCATATGCTTTCATTTGCTATCCTTCTGTCATCTTTGTTGACTTTTGTCCATTTTAAAAAATGGCTTGGCCGGGCACGAAGGCTCATGCCTATAATCCTAGTACTTTGGGAGGCTAAGGCAAGTGGATCGCTTGAGCCCAGCAATTCGAGACCAGCCTGGGCAACATGGCACAACCCCATCTCTACTAAAAATACAAAAAACTAGCCAGATGTGGTCACATGTGCCTGTAGCCCCAGCTACCCGGGAGGATGGCTTAAGCCCAGGAGGTGAAGGCTGTACTCCAGCCTGAACAACAAAGAGACTCTGTCCAAAAAAAAAAAACACAATGAAATACCACTTCACACCCATTAGGATGGCTGTTAACCAAGAAATAGAAAACAAGTGTGGACGCAGATGTGGAGAAATTAGGATTCATGTGCACTTCCAGTGCGAATGTAAAATGATGCAGCCTCTGTGGGAAACAGTATGGCAGTTCCTCAAAAAAAATTAGAATGACCACACAAGCAATTCCACTCTGGGTATACATCCAAAAGAACTGAAAGCAGAGACTCGAGAGTTGTACACCCATGTTCACAGCAGCATTATTCACTGTAGCGAACAACTCAAATATCCACCAATGCACGGATGAATAAAACGCAGTGTATACATACAACAGAATCCTAGCCTTTAAAAGGCAGGAAGTCTAGATACATAAGCTACATCATGGATGAACTTGGAGGACATGCTGCTAAGTGAAAGAAGCTAGTCATGAAAAGACAAATACTATGGGATTTCACTTACATGAGGCATTACAGTAGTCATAGAAACAAGGTTAGAACTGTGGTTGCCAGGGGCTGGGGAAGGGGAGAGTGGCGAGTTAAGTGTTTAATGCGCAGAGTTTCAGCATAGAATGACGAAAAAGTTCTGGAAATGCATAGGGGTGACAGTTGCACAACAGTGAATGCATATAATGTCACTGAACTATGTACTTAAAAATGGTTAAAAACAATTTTTCTGTTTTTTATTGAACATAAATTTTATGTTCAGTATATTTTACCACAATAAAAAAGAAAAAAAAGACCCCATGGGTGGGAAACATTTGCTAAATCACACACACACACATGCACAAATACAATTTAACCATAAAGAAAACTACTGATAAGCTTATTTTATCAAAATAAGTTGATACTTGTGAAGCACTTTGAGCCTTACCTGGCACGGAGTAAACATCACCTAAGTATTAAAATTGGTAATACCAAGAGAGACTGAAACAAACTACATTGTAGCAGAAGATACTCTGAATACTAACTCCCAAAAGACTTTATCTGAAATATCCAAAAGAAAAATGACTAAGGAAAATACAGAACATTTTAAAAGGCCAGAAAACTTGAACAGGCACTTCACAACAGAAAAACTCCAAGTGGCCAATAAACATATGAACTCTTCGCCTCAAGCAATCTCCCTGCTTAACCTCCCAAAGTGCTGGGACTACAGGTGTGAGCCACCACGCCCAGCCATCCAAAACACAAAAGCTACTCAACCTCATCAGTATCCAGGGAAATGCAAATTAAAACCAGTGTGCATCGACCTGACGTTTCAGCCACAGTAGACCCCACCCTGCTGGGGGCAACAGTTATCTAGTAAAATTAAAGGTATCTCTTGACTTAGCAATTCAACTCGATGTTCTGCAAAGGAACTTGTGCACATGTGCAGAAGACTGCTCAAAGTATTATGTGGAATGACCAAAATCAGAAACAATAAAAATGACCATCAACAAGGCTGTATCACTTGAGGTGTTATTCATACAACAGAACACCATATAGCATTAAAAATGAATGAACTCCAGGACCCAACAAGGATGGATCACACAATGCTGAGTGACAAAAACGACACAAAAGCACATATACAGGATTCCATTTACCTAACACTCAAAAGCAAACACAACTATGTTGTATAAGGCTGCATACAAGCATGGTAAAATTCAAACGAAAGCAGGGAAGTGACTGACAAAGGAAGATGACCTGGAATGTGCCCCAATCTCAGCTGCACATCAAATGTACCTGGGGTGAGGTGGGCGGAGCTTTGAATCTACCACCATCCAGGCCACACACCTAGAGGCTCTGATTTCATTGTTTCATTGATTTCATCGTTTCATTGATTTCATTGTTTTCATTGATGCTGACCTTAGGCAGCAGAGTTTTCAATGCTCTCCAGCTGTTTCTAAAGTGCAGCCAAGTTTAGGACCGGGCTTGAGGGTGGAGGGCAGGGCTGTGATGGGGAGGAGCAAATACCGGGCCCTTGGGGTGCAGGCAATGGTCTTCCTTGACCTGAATGGGGGTTTCACAGGTGTTGTATATACATATACATACACACGTCAGCTCTTCCCTTTCTCCACAGCATACACGTAGGTGTTCCAGGGCCCACAGGTGACAGTCTTTACTTGGAGTTGCTTATCTACAAAGTATTCCACACGGCAGGGCCGATCCAAGCTGGTGGTGTCCTCGTGGCCCAGCTGTCCATATTTACCTAAAGTGAAACCAGCCCCTTTGCCATTGTCTCCACTGGGTCTTGCTGCTTCTTTCCCTCCAGGAAGGGGCCCAGACTATCAAATGAAGGGCTGGGATTATGCCCCACTGCTCTGTGAATCCAAGAGACCCAGAGCCAGGCAACCTTGGGGATCCCCAAGAGGCTAGTGGCAACCAGCCACTCCAGGCAAGACGCTCCTCCAGACTTCCCTGCTACCCAAGCTAAGATGTTCAGAGCACACACTTCCATCAAATCTTTTTCTCCACCCAGTGTCACATCCACAAAAAGCTGCTTTGTTAATGCTGGTTGGATACTCCCTTAAGACAGTCCTTCAGAGAGGTAGGCGGGTGGTACCGATATCCTTTCCATGTCTCCCCTGTCTGGTCTCGGACTGAGTGTGCCTATGTCTGTTCTAACCCCAGGGTGGGAGCAGTCCTGTTCCTCTCACTGACCTGGCCGAGGCCCCTGCTTCCTCTAGTCTTGGTGGCTTTGTCATCTGTCCTATACTCCCAGGTCTTTCTTCTCCTTGGTTTCAGGGTCACAAAAACAATCTTTTACTTACCCCAGCCCCAGGTGTAGAGCTCCCCTGTTCCTGAAAGCAAAAGGACAATCGATAGTTGTCACTACTGTTCTTTGGCAAGGCATCTGTCCAGCCCGGCTTGGCACAGCCCACAGCTGCATATTACAATCCTCACGAGATCTGCCTGGCGTGGAACAACATGTTCTCTTAACAACTGGCTGATCACACGTGGCACGGCAGAGGATCCCGAGGGAAAAAGTGGCAGCTCTTCCTGTGTGCCACGCTACCGAGCGCCACAGTCTTCCATGCCGGACTGGACAGTCCCTGCTGTCAGAGGTGACGGCGGGCAGGGAATGTGTCTGTGGCCATGCAGGGAGGACAGAAAGCATCAGCCTCCCACCAGAAGGAAGAATCTTCTGGGCCTGACAGGCTGGGGAACTACTGTGAAACAACACGGGGGGTGGGGCTTATCCACTGAGCAAGGTAGCTGCTCTGTATGAGCCACAGAAGCCTTAAGACAGAATTTTTTCCGTCGACCACACCCCCTTCCGTAGGCATCAGCTCGAGTGGAGCGGAGTGCCTTCCTGCTCCATCCTGAACCAGCCTCCCAGCCCCACTCACGTGTCACCACAGCTGTGTGCCGGGATCCACAGCTGGCCTTGACTGCATCTGAGCCCAAGGGGAGATCCAGTAATGCTGGGAAGGGCTGGACAGCTATGAAGGGGGCAGGGGCTCCATCCTCAGCCCCGCCCGTTCTCTTCACCTGAGAACCATCTTCATTCAGTTCTGTGGCTTCAGAATGATAATGATGTGAACACTGACCAAGCCCTGAGCTAAACCTTATTCATGCAGTCACTTTACTGCCACAACAGCAGAGGTACACGACTGTCTAGCTCCAAAGCTGGTGCTCCCAACCCCTACATTCTTCAGGCGGGGTTGGCACTAGTGCACAAGTGTGCTGTGCCAAGACCGGCATCAGCCTTGCCAATGCTCCCTCCCGTAAGGGGCTCACATGCTGCATCTGAGCAGTGTAGCTCTGAGGCCAGCATCCAGCCAGGAGTTAGGAATGACAGCCACATCCTGGGGAGATGGCTGTGGGAGCCGAGTTGACCCTCACCTTCCCTTGCGACAGTCTCTCCATCCTCTGCCAGGTTCCTGGTGGGCAGGGCCAGCTGCCCTGATTCATTCCAGCCCCAGATATAAATATCCCCAGTCTCTGAAAGAGATCAAGGGGACACGTGAAACAGACTGTGAAGCCCCTGCATCCACCCAAACTCTCCTCCCCATCCCATCGGCTCCTGGTGACAACTAAAGCCTGCCCTGCCCAAGGTAACACTCCAGGCCAAGGTGCTTCCCCTCAGGCCCCAGGGGCTTGTCTTAGGTTCCCATCCCCTCAGTGCCTTCAGATCATCCTTTAAGTCCCTTACTGGACCTTCCACTTCCATTCTTATGCTGCCAAATGGCCCCTCATTTCAGAAATGTATCCCTAGAAGTGCCGCAGCGGTCTCCCTTTCAAAACCACTGGGCCGGGGCCAGGTGCGTTGGTTCATGCCTGTAATCCAGCATTTTGGGAGGCTGAGCTTTGAGCTCAGAAGTTTGAGACTAGCCTCAACAATATGGCAAAATCCCTGTCTCTAAATAAATAAATAAAACCACCACCGGGCCGGCCTGTGCCCCTTTTTCAACTGCACCCACAGCTGGTCCTGTTGAAAGCCACGTGCAGCTCTCCCCTTCCTGGCATCCCACAGCACTAGAGCTTTCTGGTTGGAACAGCCGCCTGATACTAAAAATTTCTAACAATAGCTCATTTTATGAAGTGCTTAATCCATGCTGATGTTTCCCATGCTTTTCAAATATAATCACTTAATTCTCACAATAGCCCTACAGGTGGTTTTATGACAATATCACCATTTACGCAGGATCCCTATTTTATTCACAACTGAGGCACAGAAGGGTTAAGTACCAGGCCCAAGGTCCCAGGGCCCGAGCAATGATCTGAAACTAGGAAGTCTGGTGGGATGTGTCCATGCTTCAACCTCTACACTAAACTTAAGGCCTCAAACTTCTTCTGGACCTTGAGTGCAGGGTGTCCCACTGGGCTGTTTCCAGCCCTCTGGTGTCTTCTCTCCAGCCCAGGGTTGGTTTTTTTTTTTTTTTTTTTTTTTTAGACAGAGTCTCACTCTGTCACCCAGACTGGAGTGCAGAGTGCAGAGTGCAGTGGTGTGATCTTGGCTCACTGCAACCTCCACTCACAGCTCAAGTGATCCTCCAGCCTCAACCTCCCGAGTAGCTGGGACCACAGGCACGAGCCACCACGCCCAGCTCATTTTTATATTTTTTGTACAAAGATGAGGTTTTGCCATGTTGGCCAGGCTCAGCCCAGGGTTTCCTGGCTTGGTAACCAGCCCAGGCCCATTCCATGAGAATATGGTGCGGGGGAAGGCATTGGTAGCTTTTTGTTTTTTTTTTTTTTTTTTGAGACTGAGTCTCGCTCTGTCGCCCAGGCTGGAGCGCAGTGACGCGATCTCGGCTCACTGTAACCTCTGCTTCTCGGGTTCAAATGATTCTCCTGCCTCAGCCTGCCAAGTAGCCAGGACTACAGGCGCGCACCACTGCGCCCAGCTAATTTTTGTATTTTTTTTTTTAGAGACGGGGCTTCACCATGTTGGTCAGGCTGATCTCGAACTCCTGACCTCGTGATCCACTCACCTCAGCCTCCCAAAGTGCTGGGATTACAGGCATGAGCCACTACACCCGGCCCCCTGGCATTGGTAATTTTGTAAGCTTCCAGGTGATCTAAGTAGCAGCCAGAATGAGAGCCCCAGACACAGACAAAGATCATCTGTTCCCAGCCTCACCCTCTCTGCATGGGCTCTAACAGCCTAGGAAGGAGCTACACCTGGATCACCAAGTGAAACTCCTCACTCTGGCCAGCTGTGGCACCACCACAGGGACACACTCATCACCATCCTGGTGCCTGGTGGGCACCCGTGTCCACCCTGTGCCACACGTCATGGCCCCCTAGGCAACTGCAGCCTTTCTCCATTCTCCTTGGCTCGGCTGCCCCGTCACACTCCATACTCCCTCGGGAGCACTGTTAAGAGACAGTCCTGGCTGGGAGCAGGTGGGGAGAGGAGGGGAGGGGCAGTGAGACCAGTAACACAGAAGCTAGGAACAAATGCCAGAGTCCAGGCGTGAGTGGGCCATGGTGCAGGCAGAGGAGGCCGAGGGTGAGAGGCATTTACGAGTCATAACTGACTGGGCGATGGATGGATGAATTTGGAAGGAGGCCAGGGTAGGCCCCCACCCAAACTGAAAAACGAGGAGGAAGGTTTGCACAAGATCATGAGCTCGGCTGGAGAAGCACTAAGTCACTCACCACTCACACACACAGAATGCCAGCCCCCCGCGGCCACCTCAGCCATGACTAGGCCCTGCAACGCCTCCAACAGCCGTGGCTCCAGCTCTGCCTCCAGGGTCCCATGGCCCAGTTGTCCATGCCTGAGCAAGGGAGACCCTCGTCAGCTACAGTCGCATTAAGGGGTCCCGCTCCGCTTGCTTCTCCAATCACCAGCCCTCACCTGCCCCCGCCCCCGCTCACCTGCCCCCGCCCCAGGAGAACACCCGGCCAGCCGCGTCCAGCAGCAACGCGTGCTCGGCGCCCAGCTCCAGCTGGCGTGCCCGCAGCTCCGGAGCCAGAGGCCGGTAGAAGGGCGCCCGCGGGCTCACGTAGGCACGGGCGCAGGGCAGCAGGGGTAGCCTCCCAGCCTGGGCCTCACTGCCCGGATCGGATTCCCCTTCGGCCTCGGGCACCACATTCTGGGCCCACAAGGGCTCCCCACGCAGCGCCGATTCGGGCGCCCAGACCTGCAGTAACGCCTCCGGTCCCGGCCCGGCGCGCAGCACCACGAGGAGCCCCTCAGAGGCCCACGCGTCCTTGCAGCCTCCCGCCGCGCCGCTGGCTGAGCCCGACAGCTCCACGCGGCCTCCACCTGCGGGGCGGAGAGCGGGCTAGGGAGGGGAAGGGACACGCACCGAGGGCGTAGAATTTGGGGCGGCGCTGGGGGCTGGTCTAGATTGGAGCAGGGTGGCCAGAATGGAGGCGGCGGGGGGGTGGGGGTGTTCCTGGGAAGGGGCCGAATTGGCGACCAACCCAGAATGTGGGGCTGGCGGCCTGAACGGGGGAGACACCCTGGATTTGCCACAGCGGTGCGGGGAGGCGACTGTGGAGCGCGGCTGGAATAAGTGGGGACGGGGGCGGGGAGTGCTCACGGGTCACGAAAGCGGTGTAGCTCCAGCTCGCGCTCACGCGGCAGATGTCGACGCCCGCCCGCAGCGGACTGGGGCTGTGCACCTGGCGTCCGCGTCCGGAGCCCAGCTCCTGCCCGAAGCCGCAGAAACCGAAGCCGAACCAGGCCCCCGGCCGCTCCTCCGCCATGCCCCAGCAGCGCCCTCTGCCGGCCGCCACCTGGCTGCGGCGGGCCCGGGGAGATTCTTGTAAAGAGCCCGCTAGTGGGACACTGGCAAGTCTCTGGCCTTCCAGGGACTGGAGCTGCCTTATCTGTAAAATGGGGAAACTATCATTCTCCTGATCACAAAGCACAAAGGCAGAGTCCGTGCCACGAAGGCTCGCTGAGCAGGCGCCCTGGCTAATGCCCTACCGGATTTACAAAGATTCTCAAATATTTAGAGTGAGGCACTTTCCCTGTCCTCCCTTTTGGCTCAAGCTCAGCGGGCCACAAAGTGGGTACAAAGTGGCCTGTCCTTTAGGCATTGGACTAGGATCCGAGCGCCCCCGACACCTCCACCCCGTCCCGCAGCTTCCCAGCATCCGGCACTTTATCCCATGTAATCTTGGGGACCAAAATGGTCGTTTTACAGAGGAGATTCCGAGAGAAAGTAACCCTTACACACTCATACAGCTAGAGAGAGGGCGACAGAGGGCTGAAATCAGGTCCCACCAACTCCACACACAGTGCTCTGCCCCTCACCCCACAGTGGAACGCAGAAGAGCGTTTGGGAGGCAGTGCCTCTGCAACTCAGCAGGGCCTTGTGACCTTAGCCAATTAACCTGAGCCCAACTGCATTTCTTCAGTTTACAAAGGGAGGTGGGGGCGGTGCTGTTTGCACCTACCTCACAGAATTGTTTGTAATAAATGCAAATAAAGGGTTTGGTGTGAGTACATGCCATGATAAACACACACTATTAGCTTATTGAATCCAGTATTTAGCGCTGACAAAAAAATTTTCCCTGGATATCTTACTGGTTTTGAGAAACTTATACAGACACAATTTCAACTGTACCTTATCTAGTCATTTATTCGTCCAGCAAGCATTTACTGAGCGCTCCCCCTCTGTGCCAGTGAGGACAGCTGTCTGCTCCCAAGGAGCTAACCCTTAAATGGGGAGACAAACACAGTCTGGTGGTTACAACAGCAACGCCAACTTCAAGCAGATTCGGCTGGAGCGGGTTTTTTTTTTTTTTTTTTTTTTTAATATAATAGAGACAGGGGTCTCGCTATGCTGCCCAGGCTGGTCTCGAATTCCTGGGCTCGAGTGATCCGCCCGCCTCGGCCTCCCAAAGTGTTGGGATTACAGGCGTGAGCCGCTGCACCCGGGCTGAAGCAGAATTGCACAGGCATTTTCAGGCCTCTGAAGTCAGATCTTGGGTCTCTCCTGAGACCCCAGTTCCTGGGCTCCTAACCCCTTCCCTGTCCTCTCCCAACCCAAGGGGGCCTCTGACCTTGATCTTGACCCTATGCCCTCTACCCTCTCGGGCAGGTCCTTCTAGTGGGCAGCCTTGGAGGAAACGCCGAGGCGCAGAGCGGCCGCCTCCGAATAGGCCTCCCGCCCAGCGGGCGCCGACAGCCACGGGGAGAAAAGGTTTGAAGGGCGCGCGGCACGAGGCGGCCAATCGCCTGCAAGGGCGGTGACGTCGCCGCCCGGGGCGCGGCGGCCGCAGCCCTGTTCACCTCCCCCGAGGCCTACGCCGGGGCCCTGCGGCCCGGTCTGTGAAATGCGCTGAAACCTCCGAGGGGCGTTGGACCAAGGCCCTGGAGGAACCCAGGGGGCGTTGGACCAAGGCAGAGGTTGGGCCAGGTGGTCCCGCCCCTGCAGGAACCCGTGGGTCTAGAGCTCGGATTAGAACCACCGAGAGGACATTCACTGAGACCTGAGCTAAAGGTTTGGCGAGGAGTGACGCCCAAGACGGGCGAACTCCGCCACTCACCCCAGTCCCGGGATCGCCGCAGCTCAAAACCAGACACACGCCGGACTCATGCCCAAACAGGAAGCAGCTTTTACCTTCCACGGATTGGCTCAGGACCCGTCACGTGCCTCTGTCGAGCCAATGAGCCTCACGCTGGGCTTAGCCCTCCTCGAAACAGGCTGGGGTGGTGGGCGTGGCCCAAGCCGCCCTTCAACCGGGCTCAGCTGGCCACCAACCCCAACCCCCACCCCAGCGCCCTCGGCGGAGGCCACAGAGGACTCCCAATATAAAGACAAACGTACTGAAGGCCCAGCATATGGGAGTCTGTACCCTAAACGATTTATTTCTTAGGATGGTTTAATATTTTTCGAGATAGGGTCTCGCCCTGTCGCCCAGGCGACACTTTGGGAGGCTGCACTCTGGGCTCACTGCAACCTCCGCCTACCGAGTAGCTGGGATTACAGGTGCATGCCACCACACTCTGCTCATTTTTTTTTGGTATTTTTAAGAAAGAGTTTTGCCATGTTGCCCAGACTGGTCTCGAACCCCTGACTTCAAGTGATGCACCCGCCTCAGCCTTCCAAAGTGCTGGGATTACAAGCTTGAGGCACCGCACCTGGCGAGTTTCTTATTGATTAGCTTCCTAGGCTTACCCTTTGTCCCTCCAGTAGGATTAAGAAGCAACTCAGTGGGCCCTGGTTGGGGAATCCATGGGATTCCTTCCATGGAGGTGGCTCTGCCACTGTGAAGCTCCGTTGCACACTCACCCATGCCCAGCTCACACCCATACTCATCCACACTCAGAGACTCCCACTCACAGCAGCCCTCCCTGCCCAAGGACAGGGCACACAGTGGAGTTCTACACACTTTTATTGGAGGCGCAGGCCTGATAGCAGGCTCAGGCCAGGCTCACAGCTGGTGAGGCTGCTGATGTGTGCGCCCTTCCGCATGCCCCAGGATCCACAGGCTGTGTTGGGATGCACCTTCCCCATTCCCAGCTGACTACAGTAGTACAGAAAAAGGGCCCCTCTGAGTGAGGCTGCAGGCAGTGCTGGCCAAGCAGGGCTGTGTGACTGAACGTGGCCGCTGACTCAGAACAGAGGGCATCCTAGGGCAGCAAGCGAGGATAGGCAAGACTATTGGGCATGCCAGCCACCACCAGCCAAAGCTGCTTCTGTCCTTGCTCTCCGTGCCACAATAGGTAGCGTGTGCATGAGCCTTGGGCCCAGGGACAGCCCCCTCACTCTCCATCTTGGTTGGGTTGGATAAGCCCATATTCCACTGCTTTGTCCAAGCAGGCTGCAGCAGCCCTTGTGACAGGGCTGTGGTCACCCTTAGCTAGCACTGACAAGATCTCCATCATCTCGCTCTCCATCAGGGTGCTGGCAATCTCCCTCGAGGCCTCCACCATGTTCAGCGCCACCACAGCACCCCGGTGCTGCAGCTCCTGGTTGGAGCTCAGAAGCAAGCTCTGCAGGATCTCCAGCCAGTGTGTGGTCTGTGAGAAAAACAGGGTAGATATGACCCCCGGGCAACAGGCTCAACCTTGGCAAGGGTCACACCCACACACCCTAGGACTGCCCCCTTCAGCTGCTGCCGGGAGTTCCTGGTCCGTCCCTCCTCCCCCACCGAGAAGAAGCACTGACCACTTGGGGAATGCGGCTGCAGAGCGTGGGCCGCATGGAGGTAAGCATGGCCAAGCCCCCAGCAGCCGCCCGCTGTAGCAGCTCATCATCCTCTCCACTGTACAGCACCAGCAGCTTCAGTCGATCATTGCCCTGGGCTTCGAACAGGTCCTGCACCTGTGGCCAGATGTGGGGAGTGGACCAAGTCAGTTGGGTGTAAAGCCCAGCCAGGGCACAGGTACCTCTGCATCCCCGCCTGTGATGAGCACCCAGACCAACCCTCACCTCCTTGCTCATGGCCAAGTTACACATGCATTCTGTGGCCGCCCGGCGGATCATCTCATGCTCCTCAAACATGTAGCCTTCTATCATGGGCACAGCCTTCTCCTTCAGGATCTTCTGCCTGCAGGGCCACAGGAGGAAGCAGCAGGGATACGGTTTGGATGTTTTCCCTTCCAACCCTCATGTTGAAGTATAATCCCCAATGTTGGAGGCAGGGCCTGGTGGGAGGTGACTGGGTCATGGGATGGGTGCCTCATGGCTTGGTGCTGTCCTCATGATAGCAAGTTCTCGTGAGATCTGGTTATTTAAATGTGTGTGGCATCTCCGCCAGGCGTGGTGGCTCACGCCTGTAATCCCAGCACTCTGGAAGGCCGAGGCAGGCAGATGACTTGAGGTCAAGAGTTTGAGACCAGCCTGGCCAACATAGTGAAATGTTGTCTTTACTAAAAAGACAAAAAAAAAATTAGCTGGGCATGGTGGTGCGCACCTGTAGTCCCAGCTACTCAGGGAGGCTGAGGCAGGAGAATCGATTGAACCCAGGAGGTAGAGGTTGCAGTGAGCCAAGATTGCGCCACTGTACTCCAGCCTGGGCAACAGAGGGAGACTCCATTTCAAAAAAAAAATTGCGTGGCATCTCCCCCCACTGTCTCTTGCTCCTACTTTCACCATGTGATGTGCCTGCTCCTGCTTTGCCTTCTACTATGAGTAAAAGCTCTCTTGAGGCCTCCCCAGAAGCTGAGCAAATGCCGATGCCATGCTTATACAGCCTGTAGAGCCATGAAGCAATTAAATCTCTTTTCTTTATAAATTACCCAGTCCCAGGTATTCCTTTACAGCAATGCAAGAACAGACTAACACCGGCAGCATCATCAGAGTTTCTACATCCGCTCCACCCCTGCACCCACACCCTCATGCAATCAAGTCCCGGGCTGAGGATTTCCCTTGGCAATGTCCAAGGACCCTCTTGCACCAGGTATGAACTACAGTGCTTCTTAGCCTTCTAACCAGGCCTAGGAAATAGCATAGGATTGTGGAAAATGCTCAAAATTAGGATGTAGAAGACCAGGGTGGTGGTGATGGTGAGGCTAACACCTAACATTTGAGGGGTTTTGTTTCTGTGTTTTTTTGAGGCAGGATCTCACTCTGTCACCCAGGCTGGAGTACAGTGGCATGATCACAGCTCACTGCTGTAGCCTTGACCCCCCCAGGCTGAAGTGATCCTCCTGCCTCAGCCTCTCCAGTAGCTGGGACTACAGGTGCACGCCACCACACCTTGCTAATTTTTTTTCCAACTGTTAAGTTCAGGGGTACATGTGCAGGACATGCAGGTTTGTTACATAGGTAACCATGTGCCATCATGGTTTACTGCACAGATCATCCCATCACTCAGGTATTAAGCCCAGCATCCATTAGCTATTCTTCCTGATACTCTCTTTAATTTCTTTTTTAAATAGGGACGAGGTATTGCTACATTGCTCAGGCTGGCCTGAACTTCTGGGCTCCAGTGATCCTCCTGCCTCATCCTCCCAAATTGCCGGGATTACAGGTGTGAGCCACCACGCCCGGCCTCATTTGAGTATTTACCCTGACCAGGCACCTGGATCATCTTACTTAATCCTCACCATGGCCCTATAGTAAAGGTGCAAGTGTGATCATCATCACCACTGTTTTGCAGAATAGGAAACGGGCTAAGTAATGAGTAATATGTTCAAAGTCACAGTTAGTAATAAAACTAAAACATGCTGGCCGGGCGCAGTGGCTCACGCCTGTAATCCAAGCACTTTGGGAGGCTGAGGTGGGCGGATCACGAGGTCAGGAAATCTAGACCAGCCTGACCAACATGGTAAAACGCCGTCTCTACAAAAATACAAAAATTAGCTGGGCGCGGTGGCACACACCTGTAATCCCAGCTACTCAGGAGGCTGAGGCAGGAGAATCGCTTGAACCTGGGAGGCAGAGGTTGCAGTGAGCTAAGATCGCCCCACTGCCCTCTAGCCTGGGTCACAGAGCAAGACTCCGTCTCAAAAAAATAAATAAATAAAAATAAAACTAAAATATGCTGATATGGCACAATGCTAGGGGCCAGGTACCCATGTAATAAGTACTTTTAAGTGTATTTTCTCATTGTATTCTCCTCATCACTATGCCATGAGGTAGGTACTATAGTCATCCCATTTCACAGAGGGAGAAACTGAGACAGAGCAGTTAAGTAACTTGCTTGAGGTTACCCATTTGCAATCAGGGAAGCGAGGCAGTCTGACTCTAGAGTCTGCCCTGCCGTGCTGCCTCTCGGCCTGTCTCCTCCTCTCTAATGATGCAGAGCAGTCACTGTGAGCCTCACAGAAGCCAATGACCGAGGAGTGTTTCCCAATGTGTAAACTGCTGTGGGGGATATTCCAAATCCTGATGCCTGGTCCAGGCCCCGCAATCCCAAGGGACCTTACCGGAGCCTCTCGCTGATCCCAGCCAGGTTTGTTAGGGCCATGAGCGCCTCGAAGTTCTGCAGGCCTGAGCAGTTAAGGTGCAACAGGGAGACGAGGGGCCGGACCACCTCATAGATCTGCAATGTGCACCCCACCTGTCAGGGGTACTTGCCGTGGCCCCCGCAAGCCCCACCAACCCTGCAGGGAGGAGCCCACCCCCAAGAGAGTACTGCTGTCTCAGGCTGTCCTCCCTGCCCCAGGCCTTGGCAAAGCTGAAACTTCCTGCTGGTCCTAAAGGGGAGCTACAGCCCAGCCCACAGGCCATCAAGGACAGAGGGAGTGGAAAGGCCGGGGCAGGAAGACACGCACCCGCTCGCCAGGGAAGGTCATCTCAGGGTTGGAGGTGATGGTGAGCTTGGCAAGGGCCTGGGCTGCCTTTGTCTGCCCCACGTCCGTGCCTTCCAGGGCCAGCGGGATCAGTGCCTGTAGGAACAAGCCCGTCACTGCTCAGGACATGCCTGGGAGTGTAAGACCCCAACCATCAGGCTCCCCGGCCCTGACTGTGCCACCCTCACCCTCCTCCTTCTCTCCAGGCTTGACTCCCTGTGCAGACCCTCTGCATCCAAACACTTCCTGAAACACCTAATAAGGGCTGGACATGGATTGTGCTGGGCAGCAGGGCCATGGAGGTAAATGAGACAAAGGAACAGTGGAGCCTAGGACCTTCACAGCCACCAGTGTGGAGGGGCCAAGGAGCCTGCCCGCTTCCGCGTCACTCTCTCAGCGGGACGATGTTCCTCTGGCCATTAATAATATTTTTCTGTCCCGCATCTAACACCCAGCTCTGGCGTGGCAACTGCTGAGTCATGTTTTATAGGCTGATGGCTCAGCCATCAGGAAGGGGTGTGTAAACCAGCTTACCCTGCCGCCTCCCTGGGCAACCACAGTGCCTCGGTCCTCTACCTCTTCCACTAAAGCCAGGAAGACCCTGTGGGGAGAAGGCGGTGGTGGGCAGGCGGCTCTGGGACTCTGGCAGGCAGACGCTCCACTCCTGGGCTCAGCAAGGACGGCAGCCAGGCAGGCAGCCCCCGTCGCTCTAAGAGGCCCACAGCACTGGAACCTGCACCCTCTGGAGCCACATCCGCAGCCCTGAGGCTCAGGAGTTGGGAAAGGTTGGCTCCCGCCAAGGCTGGCTCACCTGGAGAGCAGCTCTCTGCAGGAACTGGTCAGCACAGGGCTGTCCGTCTTCACCATGCACACCATGGCCGACACCACACCCGCCGCCAGCAGCTTCTTCACCCGAGCCCGCACGAAGCTCGGCTTGTCCTGGGGGAGGAGGCAGCTTAGGAGAGGGGCCTGGGCTGACTCACAGAGAAAGGGGGACCCTTCTCACAGCAGCAGTTGAGGAACTGGGAAATAAAACAGCCAGCCAAAGGGAAACAAACTGGCTTAAAAGGGAGGCTGTTGGCCAGGTGCGGTGGCTCATGCCTGTTAATCCCAGCACTTTGGGAGGCTGAGGCAGGCGGATCACGAGGTCAGGAGATCGAGACCATCCTGGCTAACATGGTGAAACCCCGTCTCTACTAAAAATACAAAAAATTAGCCGGGCGTGGTGGCGGGCGCCTGTAGTCCCAGCTACTCAGGAGGCTGAGGCAGGAGAATGGCGTGAACCCAGGAGGCGGAGCTTGCAGTGAGCCGAGATCACTCTATTGCACTCCAGCCTGGGAGACAGTGAGACTCCGTCTCAAAAAAAAAAAAAGGGAGGTTGTTCTGCTATGGATGCCCTGGGTTAGCTGGTCCCCATGGTGGGGAACCCTCCAGCCCTTCTGGCGGCCCCTCACCTTGGGGTGCTGCTCGGGCACGTGCTGCTTGGCATACTTGGCCAGCTCCACCATCTTGGGGTCAGGCTCCTCGTAGTCATAGCTGTTGGTGCAGTTCACCAGCGCCGAGGCCACCGCAAAGAGCACTGACCTGTCCTCAGACTGCCAGGACACAGAGGCATTCACATGGGCATCCCGGGGCAGAGCAGTACTCAGACAAATGCTGCCCAGGCCCAGGCCCCCAATTCCACCCTCAGCTGGGACCCTTGGGTACAGGATGAATTCAGGAAACTCCCCAGGCCCCAGACTTTGGGAGCTTACAAACTTGACCTCCCCAGCTCCTCCAAGAAGAACGTCCTTGCTAACACCACTGGTGCTGGCCAACATGCCCACAGTACACAGAGCAGCCACTCAGCCACCAGCCCTCCTCCCTGGGGTCAAAAGACCCCATTGGCCAAGCCCTGCCGAGAAAGCCTGGTAATCCTAGACAGTGTCCCCAGGCTGACAGCAGGAACCACAGAGCTACCCTGCTGAGCTGGAACACAGCTTTCAGAGCAGCCGCATCCTCCACAAACTCTTCCTTCACGTCGGCATCAAAGGTCAGGTAAGCCAGGCCCTCCACTGCCCAGCGCCGAGTGCCTGCGTCGATCTGGTCATTGCACAGCCACCTGGGGACATGCAGGATAGTGGATGACCCTCAGGATTGGGGGTAGGGAGGGGTACACCAAGGCCAAGGGGGAAAAAGCAAGGGTTTGGGCATCCCCTCAATGTACAGAAGCAGTTCACGTACCAGGATCCAGACTGCATCCCCTGCCTGAGCCAGAGGGCAGGACGGGAGGAGGCCCCAACCCCCACCCTTGTGTCCTGAGATCTATCCCACAGGTGGGGAACCACAGCAAGGCCAGATGACTCACTTTCGACACTGCTTAGCCAGTTTGAGAGTGGAGCCTTCAGCAAACTGCTTCATGCTGAAGTCAGTCCCTCCAGCCGAGCCCAGCTTACAGAGTCCCTGGAGGAAGAGGGCAAAACCAGTTGGCCTCTGGGGAAGGAGGCAGGAGCTGAGCTCCTCCACACCTGGCTTGGACTCCCTCCCTGGCACTCTGTCATGGCCTCCTGGAGGCTACACAGACAAATCAGCACCCTCTCCCTCCAGACCACCACCTAGAGCATGTGGCAGCAAAATCAGCTACTGGGGTGGCCGCATGACACAGCATCTGCAGACACTGATGCGCTGGCCACTGGACAGTCGTGGGCCCCACCCCTTCCCAGGCCACACTGAGAATGGCTCTGTTTCCTTCCATGTCGCACAAAGAAGCCCTCTGCAGGTGGAGTTGAGAGGCCTGTGGGGAAAGGACAGGTGCTTCAGCCACAGCCAAAATCCTTATGGGATGGAGAAATCCAGGACTGAGTGCCCCAGGGAGGAAGACCAGCTTCCACAGTGTGCACAGCCACAACAGGCTCATGGAGAGCCAGGTAGTCCCCAAACCCCCAAACCACCAGCTCCCAGGAACAGTGCATGACCCCTGTAGGCTCAGCCTCAAGCCCCATGGTGGGAGGAGCCATGCCAGTGTCTCTCGCCACAAGAAGGCCCAGAATCTCATTCATTCATTCATTTATTTTAGAGAGGGTCTTGCTGTGTTGCCCAGGCAGGAATGCAGTGACATGTGTGACTCACTACAGCCTCAACCTCCTGAGCTCAAGTGATCCTCCTGCCTCAGCCTCCCAAGTAGCTGGACCTATAGGCATGCACCCAAGCCTGGCTAATTTTTTTGGAATTACAGTATTCCTTATTTTCATCTAGAGTGTGCTGGGGCCGCACCCTGCAACACCGGCTGGACCAGGACCCCTGCCTGGCTGCCTGCCCACCTACCCCAGGCCCACCGTCTCACCACTAGCGCCCGGATGCGGATGCTGTCCTTCTCGCTGCGCTTATATAGGTCCTTCAGCAGCGAGACACCATTGGCAGTGATGAATGAGGCCCGCTTAGCCTTGCCGGCTGCGTGGATCAGAGCCTCCACAGCCACCAGCTGCTCCTCCTCCTGCTCAGAGGCACACAGAGCAATCACACTCTCCATGACACCGCTCAGCTCCAAGGCCCGGTTGCCAGCGTCACATGGGCCCTGCAGGAGGCAGGACACCGTCTGGATGGCCCGTAGCTTCCCGGCCAGCCCTTGGCCCTCAAACCAGCTCCTGAGGGGCACAGGGTGACAGCTGTCACACCAAGGCCAACATAAAGGGACTCTTCTTCTCTCCCTTCCCCTCCACTGGCCAGGCACCTGCACTTCTTGGACAGAAACAGCAGGAAAGCTGCCAATGGGAGGACTAGGACGTTTCCACCTGGACACTAATGGCTGATTTTCTTTATCAACACTTTCACTCGAGCCTTCCCTGACACAGTATCTAATACAGGTTACTCCCACATGACCATTGATGTCCCTTCCTGGACTTAAGCTCTGAAATGATTCTGCTTATTTCATAATCTATCATCAGTTTTCTCCCCAACAGCTGTAAGCTCCTTTGATTTTTTTTTTTTTTTTTTTTTTTTTTTTGAGACAGTCTCACTCTGTCCCCAAGGCTGGAGTGCAATGGCATGATCTCGGCTCACTGCAACCTCCACCTCCTGGGTTCAAGCGATTCTCCTGCCTCAGCTTCCCAAGTAGCTGGGATTACAGGCACCCACTACCACGCCTGGCTAATTTTTTGTATTTTTAGTAGAGATGGGGTGTCACCATTTTGGCCAGGCTGGTCTCGAACTCCTGACCTAAGGTGATCACCCACCTGCCTCCACCTCCCAAAGTGCTGGGATTACAGGCATGAGCCACCGCACCTGGCCTATAATCTCCTTTAAGAACAAAGACTGTCACCTGGGCGCGGTGGCTCACGCCTGTAATCCCAGCACTTTAGGAGGCCAAGCCGGGCAGATCACCTCAGATGTGAGGTCAGGAGTTCGAGACCAGCCTGGCCAACATGGTGAAACCCCGTCTCTACTAAAAATACAAAAATTAGCCGGGCATGGTGGTGGGCACCTATAATCCCAGCTACTTGGGAAGCTGAGGCAGGATAATTGCTTGAACCTGGGAGGGTGGAGGTTGCAATGAGCCAAGATCATATCATTGCACTCCAGCCTGGGCAACGAGAGCAAAACTCCATCTCAAAAAAAAAAAAAAAAAAAAAAAAAACAAAAAAATCCCAGCACTTTGGGAGGCCAAGGCAGGCGGATCACCTGAGGTCGGGAGTTCAAGACCAGCCTGACCAACATGGAGAAACCCCGTCTCTACTAAAAATACAAAGTTAGCTGGGTGTGGTGGTGCGTGCCTGTAATCCCAGCTACTCAGGAGGCTGAAGCAGGAGAATTGCTTGAGAATCGCTTGAACCCTGGAGGCGGAGGTTGTGGTGACCCGAGATGGTTCCATTGCACTCCAGCCTGAGCAACAAGAGTGAAACTCCGTCTCAAGAAAAACAAACAAAAAAAGGACTGTCATGTTTCATCTGTGTGGGAACAGATGCGTAGGAAGTGTTTGGTAAACCCAGTACGTGCTTGATGGCGTTTGTTGCATTATTGGAACATTGATTTGAGAAAGAACCGCCCTGGGGAGGCCACTTTGGAGCAGGAAGTGGGCCTTGGGACCACTTTCCCTTCATCCAGCCCCCAACTAGTCCTCCCCAAGACTACTCTTTCTGCTGGTAACCTTTCATTTCTGCCCCACCTCAAGGAGTCAGAACTTTTTCGCTAGAATCCCTGGCAACGGGAGGTGAAACAGACTTCCTTACTTGATGTAGTTTTCACAAAGTCGGTGGAAATTCTCCCTCTCCGCATCACACCTGAGGTCATCAAAGAGCTTGCTGAGGAGAATAGAGGCGCTCATGCGGCTGTTCGCCGTCACTGCGAGCTCCCCAGGAGGGTCCTGTAGAGAGCCCCCAACTTCCAAAATCTTTTTCAGACCTGTAAAGACACCCCGTTTAGACAGCAGAACACTAGTTCCAACCCCTAAAAGTAAAAGAAAGAGGCTTCCTAGGAGATGTGGAGAAAAGCAAGACAAGAAGGCTACAGAGTTCTAACAACTGCGTCCAGGGCAGCCCAGAGAATCTGCTTAGCTGATCTGCTACCTAAGGGAGGCAGCTGTAGGATCAGGAAGGACCTCAGAAGTGAGGCCTGCATGCCAGCCCTGCCCCTGGGGCCAAATGCTCTGGAGCTTTTGAGGTTCCTCATCTGTAAAACTAAGGAGAAAAGAATATCCACACCTCATAGCATCATTGTGAACACAATATCCACACCTCATAGGATCATTGTGAAAGACCCTGCTCATGCAAGGCCTTTGCAAAGTTTTTCTTATTTATCTTTTTTTTTTTTTAGACAGAGTCTCGCCCTGTTGCCCAGGCTGGAGAGCAATAGCGCAGTCTCGGCTCACTGCAGCCTCCACCTCCTGAGTTTAAGTGATTCTCCTGCCTCAGCCTCCAGAATAGCTGGGATTACAGGTGCGTGCCACCACACCTGGCTAACTTTTTGTATCTTTTAGTAGAGACGGGGTTTCACCATGTCAGCCAGGCTGGTCTCAAACTCCTGATCTTGTTGTGGTCTGCCCACCTCGGCCTCCCAAAGTGCTGGGATTATAGGCATGAGGCACTGTGCCCAGCTCATATTTATCTTTTAGGGGAAGAGAGATGAATTGATATATCTACCTTTATTTTTTCCTCTGAGTATAGAATATAGAAGTAATACATGCTCACTCAAAAAAAAAAAAAAAAAAAAAAAAAAAAACAGGGCACAATGGCTCATGACTGTAATCCCAACACTTTGGGAGACCAAGGTGGGTGGATTGTTTGAGGTCAGGAGTTTGAGACCAGCCTGGCCAACATGGTGAGATTCCATCTCTACTAAAAATACAAGAATTAGCCGGGCATACTGATGCGTGCCTGTAATCCCAGCTACTCGGGAGGCTCAGGCAGGAGAATTGCTTGAACCCGGGAAACGGAGGCTGCAGTGAGCTGAGATTGCGCCACTGCACTCCAGCCTGGGTGACAGAGTGAGACTCCGTCTCAAAAAAAAAAAAAGATACAGAAAGCTAATCCAGCCTCTCTGCTAACCTGCTTGCAGACCCGCTCAATGTGCATGTATCTGCACACACATATGATAGAAGAATCTAACTCTGAGCCCCCTAAGGGTAGTTCCTGTGCCTGTAGGTGTTGCAAGAGCTGAATCCCATTGCTCTGGAAGATCTTCTCAGCTCCAACATCCTCCTGAACCACAGGACGCACTTCACTGCAGACACATAGCTGGAGATAATAACAACTTTTTTTCTTTTTTTTTTTTTTTTTTTGAGACAGGGTCTCCCTCTGTTGCCCAGTCTGTAGTGCAGTGGTGCAATCATAGCTCACTGAAGCCTTGACCTCCCAGGGTTAAGTAATTCTCCCACCTCAGCCTCTGGAGTAGCTAGGACTGCCGATGCACACCACCATGCCCAGCTAATTTTTTTAATTTTTCATAGAGACAGGGTCTCGCTATGTTGCCCAGGCTGATCTCAAACTCCTGGCTTCAAGTGACCCCCTGCCTCTCAAAGTGCGTCATCCACCATGCCTGGCCCCACTCACAACTTTTCTTATTACTCCTAAGGATAAACAAACTTCAGCTGCCGAAGCAAGTTTTTGTGAACTATATCACCTACCTTGGTCAATGACCCAGAGGGTGAGGCTGTTGTTGGGGTCCTTGAGAGACTTCCGGGGCACTGCTTTAATCAGGAGGGTCAGGGCATTGTCTCGGCCTTGGCCAGAGACCCCCACCTCTGTCAGCAGATCTAAGAGGCTACTGATGAGGACCTTCAGCTCCCGGGCGGGATCTGGCAACAAGAAGACATCAGTGGGCTCCACAGCAGCCCAGCCCTGTTTGACCCTTGAACTTCCCCAACAAACCAGGGAGACACAGGGAAGGGGGGATCCACATCCCAGGCCCCAGACTGAGCTCCAGCTTTGTCCTGAGGCACTTTGGCTGCTGAGAATCTACAGTAAA